>NC_067221.1:38295955-38513455 GCF_019924925.1 Ctenopharyngodon idella | reverse complement strand
TAGATAGATAAACAAACAGACAGACTGACCGACCGACCGACAGATAGATAGATAGATAGATAGATAGATAGATAAACAGACAGACAGACAGATAGATAGATAGATAGATAGATAGATAAACAGACAGATAGATAGATAGATAGATAGATAGATAGATAGATAGATAGATAGATACGTAAGATACGTAAGATAGATAGATAGACAGACAGACAGACAGACCCTAACCCTTCAATAGGTTTGTACAAGAACAAAAATGTGATTTTATCTGTAAGACTATCAAAAGAACAATCTTACATTATTAAGCATCATGAAGTGGTGAAATGATCATACTGATGGAGCGATGGCAGTAGAGGACAGGCACACACACAGACAGAGACGTGCGGGTTGGCTGGGCACTGTTATTCTGCTGTGATTAGAGGACTTTGGGTCTCAGAACCACCATCTACAGCTGTGCTGTTTCTACCAATTACATGGCCCATATGCCAGCAGCCTCTCCGCCCAGGTGGAACCTCAGATGGAAGGAAAGGTGTAACATGCTGATGGACACACACAAACACAACTCATACCCAAACACGCACGAATGTGGAGGAGTCTTATTTCCTGAAAGACATGCACACGCACTTAGAGTGTTAAATACAGAAAGGTTGATCTTTTACGTGTCATTCAATTAGGCAGAAGTTTCTCCTAGCGAGAAGTTTGGTGCTACATTCTGTTTTAAACAAGCATGTGGATTGCTGCTATGTAAGTAATGAAATATTTAAAATATTCAGTGACGCCTAAAAACATGAAAACACAGATGGAGAAAACCAGCACTAATTAACATGAAATCTGAAATCATGAATAATTTATTTGTTTTTAAAATGTACAATGTAAATATATTGGAGGTAAAACATCTGAGAAAGAGAGGTGAAAGGATTTCATATGTTCTGCCGCAGGGCAAATATCACGTTAACAAGAGCATGTTCAAAAGAATCGGAATAACAGCAGAAATATGGCATTCATGTTGGAGGTGAAACATCTGCTTCATACATTTTTACATAACTTCATACATTTCTACAAAATGTTTCATTCATTAACATGAAAGATGTTTATTGCATGACAGATATATCACTGAAACTGTAGATTTTACCAGCAGATGTTCATTTTTGTGTTTACAAATACGTAAAGGTCATGTGATAGCTGACTGTGTTAGGTTTAAGAGCTCTCAATGAAATGTAATAAAATTACTACTTATTGTATAAAAATAAATCTCTAAATAATCCTGTATAGTTTTATAAAATCATGTTTTTTAAAAAAAAAAAAAAAGTGATTTAAAAAATAAAGAAACAAAAAGCATTTGACATATGGTATTAATTTACTTGATTTTATATATGTATTTATTTTCATTTCTTCTAGTTTGTAAAAATAACAATGAGCAAAATAATATAATCATTTTGCTTATAATAACTAGAAGAAAAGAAACTAAATGAAAATATTTAATTTGATTTAAATTAAAAATCAAGGCATGCATTAAGCATATGACATGGTTTTAATTTCCTTAGTTTTATGTATGTATGAATGTATTTATTTTCTTCTAGTTTTTAAAATAACAATCAGCAATATGACAGTATTGCTTATTATTATTTTTTTATGAAAGTTTAACAAAATCGTGCATATTAAATCTGATTTAAAATAAAAAATAAAGACGTAATTCTCTATTCCTCTATTCATTCATTAATTTCTTTTAAAATACTACAATGCAATAATACAATATTGATTATTATAATAACTAAAATAAAATAATTGAAATATAAAACTTTTATATTTAATATATAACCATATTCTCATTATTTATTATATATTTTAAATACAAATGTCATTTATCATCTTTTTTAAAAAACTTTTTAAAAATAATGTATATATATTTTTTCATTATTATTTTAAAACATTATTATTGAATATTCACAGTTTTTTGTTGTTTTGCATTGACAAAGTATTTCCATCTTCCTAGGATGACGCTGTTGTGATAACTGTATAGAGTGACAGTGACGACTGTATAATGTGTTTCAGGGTTAAATGTTCTGGTCTCCCCGTGCTGAGAACTCTGGGCTGCTCTTCCTGCTCTCAGCAGCTCAATAATCCACCCCTTCTTATCAGGTCGTGTGTATTGGCAGACTCTGCCTCTCTCTCAGCTCCTCTCTCTGACTCACTGCCAGTAAATTATGGCACTCATGTACTTGTAGTCGCTCCAGTGCTGGTTTGGAACAGGAAATGCTGTTTCATCATTGGTTGGGTCGGATCCAGCCGCTGACATCAGCTGTCAGTCATACGAGAGCGTTTGTATGAGGCTTGAGGCTGTGCTTCATTTGACAGGAATATGAGTGAGTGTGTGAGTCAGTTGAGTGAGTGAGTTAGGTGAGTAAGTCAGCGAGTGTGTGAATGAGTTAGGTGAGTGAATGAGTGAGCTGAATGAGTGAATGAGGTGAGTTGAGTTGAGTTGAGTGAGGTGAGTGTGTTGAGTGAATGAGTGTGTGTGAGTGTGAGAGTGAGTGAGTTGAGTGATGAGTTAGGTGAGTGAGTTGAGTTAGTGAGATGAATGACTGAGTGAGGTGAGTTGAGTGAATGAGTGTGTGTGTGTGTGTGTGTGTGTGAGTGTGTGAGTGAGTTGAGTGATGAGTTATGTGAGTGAGTGAGTGAGTGAGTGAGTTGTGAATGAGTTAGGTGAGTGTGTGAATGAATTGAGTGATGAGTTAGGTGAGTGAGTGAGTTGAGTTAGTGAGTTAAATAATGAGTGAATGAGTGTGTGTGTGAGTGTGAGAGTGAGTTAGGTGAGTGAGTGACTTGAGTGATGAGTTAGGTGAGTGAGTTGAGTTAGTGAGTTGAATGAGTGAGTGAGGTGAGTTGAGTGAATGTGTGTGTGTGAGTGAGCGGTGATGAGTTATGTGAGTGAGTGAGTGAGTGAGTGAGTTGAGGTGAGTTGTGAGTCAGTTAGGTGAGTGAGTTGAGTGAGTTAAGTGAGTGAGTGAGTGAGTGAATGAGTTATGCCAAGTTTGCACTACAGGATTTTAAGCCCAATTTAAGCCCGTTTTGCAGGTTAACGAGCTCGCCGACAAGTCGGGCTGTGATCGGGGGAAAATCAGCGAGTGATCGGCTCCAGCCAATCTTTATGTGTGAACTACTCAAAGACACATCAAAGAGGCTCGCTAACGCTTCGCCTAAACCTCACTGACACCAGACAAATATCTAGCATGCTAAATATCTGGAGCTGTCAGCCGACTCGATATCCTGTGGTGTCACGTGTCGCGACGCAACAGCCAATGAAATATACAATCCATTCAAATAGCCTATAATTTGCCGACGTTTATTCATATCAGATACATATTGTGTAAGTAACTATAAAGCTCACTCACTCTATTGTTCTCCCAGTTCACCTGCCACATGTATTTCAGGACAAATGGATGAATTCATGTTATATATTAAAATCAAGGTCTTTATATAGGTTTTTAAATGACAAAACACTCACTTGCACATATTTGAGAATCGGAATATCAGATAGTTGATGACATGGTGAGAAAAGCAATACATCTGTCATACAGTGTGTCCGCGGTGTGTCACGTGACATGCATGACGCGTCGTCATGGAAACAATAAAATAAACGTTCTAAAGTAACAGTCGCCTTAACTCTGGGAGGTCAGCCAGACTGTTTTAAACTTATGTGTGAAAGGGTTTAATTTTAATTAGATTTAATTCAAAATTTAATCTAATTTCCTCCTAACATCCATTTTCAAATAAAGTTGTTGGATGACAGTTGTCGTCAGCTTGTGTAGTGTGTAACCTCCTGTTGCAGTCATTTTTGTAGTGTGAACACCACAACGACTTCAAGACTCCACAGCAAGTCACGTAGTCTGAAAAGCACAGCGATCTGCCGACGTTTAAAGTCCTGTAGTGTAAACTTGGCTTTAGGTGAGTGAGTGAGAGAGTGAAATGAGAAAGTTGAGTGAGTGTGTTTGTGAGTGAGAATGAGTGAGTGTGTGAGTGAGTTGAGGTGAGTTGTGAGTCAGTGAGTTGAGTGAGTTAGGTGAGTGAGTTGAGTGAATGAGTTAGGTGAGTGAGTTGAGTGAGCGAATGAATTGAGAGTGTGTTGAATGAGTGAATGAGTTAGGTGAGTTAAATGAGTGAGTGAGTGAATAAGTGAGTGAGGTGAGTGAATGAGGCGAGTTGAATGAATGAGGTGAGTGAGTGAGTGAGTGAGTGAGGTGAGTGAGTGAGTGAATGAGGTGAGTGCTGCTCTTTGTGTTTGCATACTCATGTCTGTCTGTGTACAAATTATGTTTGTTACTGTAGTAAATGTTAAATGCTAAAGACAAATCAACTCATTTAAAGGAAAGTGTGGATTCAATACAAGTATTGGAAGTCTGTGGAGTAAGACATTGGGATAGGATAAAGGTTACACTTTATTTTGATAATCCACTTTAGACCTTCTACTAACTGTTTCCACCTGGTATTAAGATGCGTTTTGGTTGATCGGATCACAAGTGGACGAGGGAGACACATACCGTTTACACCTGGTGTTTTAATCCATCTCTTTTGTCCGCTTTCAACCACTTCTGTCCTGATTTCTTCGAGGGGAGGGTCTATGGGTGGGTGATTGTATGGGTTTTTTTTCCAGATCTTTCGATCTAATGGACAAAATATGCTTGTGCAATTTACATATGAATGCGCACTGAGATGACGGAAAAACATACGGAGAGCATCAGCTTTCATTTCTGCTCTGACAGCCCGCTTCCCATAATGTTTACATGTTAGGTCTGTAGGAGTTAGGTAGCGTCTGTTAAATGCATGAATGTAAATGCAAATATTACTATAAATTATTTTAAGAAAAAAAAAATGGTTGCCTGTGGTAACTGATAGCAGTCCACAGATGCAGCTGTTCTGAACCCCAGAATGCTGCTTTTTGAATTAATTTCCAAATAAAATGTTTTCAATCCCACAACAAAATATTTGCATTATTCATTTAATTGATAAATGCGATTTAATGCAAGAAAAAAAATAACACACATCACTCGAACCTTCCGGGCAACACTTACTCCGACACCCTCCCTTACTGCAATATTCTTCAGATAACACAGCATATGGCCTGTTGCTACGGCGACTCCATCTTAATTATAATATTCCTCTTTGAAAAGTCGCTTTCGATGCACTGACCTTTAGGAAACAACAGAGACTGTGAAACACCGAAGGTCTAAACTAAGATCCCACTTTCAGCTCACAATATGCTCAGAAAAAGCTGTTAATTCTTAATTAAGAGAGAATAGTTGTGTTAATCTGCTTATGTGTATAGTTTAGGATACATATACACATCACTGTAACAGCTATGAAATAAATATGATAAGCACAAGACTTACATCATAACACCATGTATGTCATATACATCATTTACCATAAAAACAATATATATTCATAATACAGAGGTGGATGGGGACCCTTCAACACAGATGTATGCGCACACATGAGCATCTGCTTTGATGCCCTGAAGATCACTTTCACTTCAACATGTTTGCTGTGTGAAAATTGAATATGGTGTAAGCGAGGTGTTATGCTGCTGTGTTTTTTTCTGTCAGGCCAAGGGATGCTACAAAACCACTTTCATAAACTCAATATTTTTGATGGGCTATAGTCTTAAAGTAAAACTAAAGAACTTGATAAGTGCATAAGAAGCACCTGTACACTTATGTGAGGAAATTATATTTGTGGTGACAGATGCTGTATAATGAGGACAAGGAAGGAACCAGTTAAACTATTCAGTTTCATTAATAAATACTGTATACTGTGACCCCAAAAAGTGTTTGGATACTCAGATCAAACTTATGGGAATATTTGACTTAAAATAAAGCCAAACATTAAGTATTAACTTGTTTTAGTTTCTTTATTTTTTTAATTTATTTAGTTACATTTAATTTTTAAAATAATAATTAATGAGCAATATAATAACATTGCTCATTGTTGTTATTATTATTTTAAACTATAAGAAAATAAACTATATAAAAATATTTATTTTTATATTTATATGATATAATCATATTGCTTTTTATTACTAATTATATATTTTAGAATTCA
This sequence comes from Ctenopharyngodon idella, assembly GCF_019924925.1. NCBI lineage: Eukaryota > Metazoa > Chordata > Actinopteri > Cypriniformes > Xenocyprididae > Ctenopharyngodon > Ctenopharyngodon idella. The sequence continues at coordinate 38,507,359 of NC_067221.1, read as the reverse complement.
TATAAATTCGTTAAATTAGTATAAATTTATATTTAGGTGTTATTTTTGCACTATTATTGTGTCATTGCATTTATAATTTCTTATCTTTTTAAAATAATAATACATATTAAAGTATTTCCATCTTCCTATCAAGCGGTTGTGATGACTGTAGAGTAAGAGTAATACGAGAGCAGCACTCATATCCCTGTCATTGCATTAAATAAAAAATAGTGGCATTTATTTGAAAGATGGAATAAAGACATTTTAAGCAAAACATTTGACAAAAAAAGGTTTGTTTTTGGTTTCAAATGATTAATCAATAGATATACTGTTCAGAATGAATAAAACATCTGAATGCTGATGATACTTGATTTGACTATTTATCTAATGCAAAGAAATGTCTGTGTCTGAATGCTCACAGCGTTTGGGATTGTTGAGAAAGGTGCTTCTGCACAGGTTTGTGCACTACATGCAAACACTTTCCACTTTTTCAGGAAAGCACAGTCAGTGCTAGTGACATGCAAATGGTTTTGGATATTGTCCACAGTATAGTATGCAGTACTTTTTAGTATGCAGCACAGAAAATCAGTTCCCTCATAATAACAGTGACACCTAGTGGCAGAATTTGTTGCAATCATCACCTACTGACACACTAGTAACACTGTAAAAGGAATAGCTCGCCCCTCATATGACTTCCTCAGTTTAACACAAACAGGAAATTTAGCATAAAGTACAAGCTTCTCTTGTCTATACAATCAAGTCATTTAGTGACAGTGACTGTCAAGATCCAAAAATGACAAAACAAATCATAAAAGCATTAATTGGTCCATATGCACTATATTTTAAAGGGCCTTTAAGTAAGAATTTTCATGCATTAGGCTAATTGCTTTTTGTATTGCCAATGTGTGAACAGCTTGTAACGAAACTTAAAAAACGAGACCTTCCTAGGCTGTCTATGAAAGTCTGTAGATTGATTTTTATGTTTAGGACTCGGGCCGGTTTCGCTGGGAAAATCAAAAGGATGTGACGTTTACCCGCGCTCCCGATAACCTCTCTTCCGTTCTATGCCACAGGAAATGAATACAATACAATAAAATACTAAATTAATAAAATACAATATTCTACAATATTCAGGATAATGCCGAAAGAGCTATTCTGTACTGCAATGTCAATGCCATGCAAAGAAAAGGGATTAATTAAAATTATAGTCTGACATAGCCAGATCTATATAGTGTCTAGTCTCAAATAGCCTACCTTATAACCAAAGTCTCATAACTGTGTAATTTTAATTACCTCATCATCTGTCGACATGATGCCGGTGAATTGCAGAGAATTGTTTTCACCGCTGTCATTTTTGTTGTGTGTTTATTTTGCTATTGAGAGGAAAGCGTGCAGCATATATTTATACATCTTCATCTAAACGTAAGCAAATATATTTCCAAAGTTTTACTTACGGTGAAGTTCTTTTTCGTTTTTCGCTTGGGAGTATATCAAGGCCTTGAATCACGTTTAGTCCCTTGTATGTTAAGGCCCTGTCCCAAATGGTACCCTAAACACTCACGGCCTTCCTACGAGTCCGCACTTTTGTGACGTAACGTCGCTTTGACTGTCGGGAAGAAGTCTGCTGCGGAGCTCGCACTTAAAATTTCAATTTCAATTCTGTACTTCAAAATTTTAATTCTGTCATTAAGTCCATTGTAAGTCCACAGGACCGAAAGTGCATAAAAGTGTGTACGAGTGCGAGTTGATGGCTGCAGTTCACTTAATAGCCACCGGTGTCGCTAATAACAAGGTTTTGTGAAATCTACATCAGTGGATCTCAACCTTTTTGACTTCAAAAGGTTGTCCACAACCATATTGCTATATGAGCATATTAGGACATTTCATATAGGAAACATATACGTCAAAATATGTACTATACATACATAAACACATATAATATATGGGGTAAATCTATATGTCAATGTATGCAATATAATGGAGTTCAATTTCTAATAGGTTTCATACGTTTTAACTTTATATGAGCATATATTGCATATATTGATATTTCATATATGCACATATATTATATTTCCATATGGGTGAAGCCCCAAAATAAAATATACCAAAATAAAGTTGTTGTTCACTGATGCACAAAAGAAAGTCATATGGGTTTGGAAACTAAATGAGGGTGAATAAATGATAATTAATCGTATTTATGGGTGGACTATGCCTTTTTACTCCTCAATCACACACACACTTCTGTTCCAAAAACAGCAGCACGTTTGTTCTGAGCCCTTTAAGTTGATGTTTATTGTGAATCACGCGTGTGCAGACACAGATGTTTTTCTCTTTCTCTGCATCCTGCTCAAAAACAGACATCATGGAGACAGCTAGACACTAAAGATCACAGTGTCAACTTTTACAAATTGAACATGATCAGCTCACACACACACAAACATACAGTCTCGTACTCACTCACTCACATACACACACACACACACACACACACACACACACACATGCTGTAGCATAATTTCAGCACATGCCGTCACATTCATCTGCCCGATGATCTGAAACCAACACTAGTAATAGTCTGAATCTACAGGAAGCTTTACAGTAAACTACAAGAAGGCAAACTGAATCATGTGACCCATGTAATAAAGTGACAATCTGCTTCATTTCAGGAGAAATGCATATCCATTATCTGATCTCATTTTGTCAGGGCAAATAACAATGCTATTCATTTTGCTGTGTAAAAATATTAGGAAGAGAGAGAGAAAAAAATTGTACACTAATAACTCTGCTAAATAATATACATAAATTAGATACAATAAGGAAGAATAATTTTACAGACTTTGTATAAATAAAAAAAATAATAATTCAAAGTTCAACTTCACTCACGTCACACCCTCAGAACATGCCAGAGTCGCTGTGAACGCATGCGTTTATCCCGTCTCACTCACTCATTCAAAGAAACAGGTCAGTGAAACCATATTTACAACAACAGATGAAACAAGTAGAAGAAAAGAACAGAGTTAAATGTTTCAATTATCAGAGCAGTTCATGAATGCTGAACTTAATAATGGACTTCACAAAACTTGTCAAGAACATGTCCACGTCACATTTAACCCTGAAATCCAAAGGGAAATAAATTATATTTAATTAAAAAAAATATATAATAAGTTATATTCTGCATAATAAAAATGCATATTTTATGTTTTATATAATTTTATCATTTATGTTAAGTACACTTTCCCCTAATTCACATTGCCATTAAGCAAAAATAAAATAAAAACACTAAATATCATTATTACTGGAATGTAAAAAAAACAAAAAAACAAAAAAAAAAAAATATATATATATATATATATAGTAATGATAGTACACTACAGTTTAAAAGTTTGGGGTCAGTGAGATATTTTTTTAAAGAAATTAATACTTTTATTCAGCAAGGATGTTACAGTTTATAATGTTATAAAAGATTTTTTATTTCAAATAAATGCTGTTCTTTTCAACTTTCTATTTATCAAAGAATCCTGAAAAAAAGTTGTATCATGCTTCCCACATTTTTTTTTTTTTTTTTACTGTATTTTTGATCAAATAAGTGAGCGTTGACATGAGACGTCAAAGCGTCAAAAAATCTTACGGACCGCAAACTTTCCCATGGTAATGTATTTGTTAGAGTGCCTTTAAAAGGTTAGTTCACCCAAAAATGAAAATAATGTCATTTATTACTCGTTCCACAACCGTAAGACCTTCGTTCATCTTCGGAACACAAATTAAGATATTTTTGATAAAATCCAATGACTGAATACTTTTTGTGCGCCAAAAAACAAAAACAAAATAACGACTTTATTCAACAATATCTAGTGATGGGCGATTTCAAAACACTGCTTCATGAAGCTTCGAAGCTTTCCGAATCTTTTGTCTCGAATCAGTGGTTTGGAGCGTGTATCAAACTGCCAAAGTCACGTGATTTCAGTAAACGAGGCTTCGTTACATCATAAGTACTTCAAAATTTCAATGGTTCACGTGACTTTGGCAGTTTAATATGCCCTCTGAACCACTGATTCGAAACAAAAGCTTCATAAAGCTTTGAAATCGTCCATCACTAGATATTGTTGAATAAAGTCATTTTTTGTTTTTTTTGGCGCACAGAAAATATTCTCGTCGCTTCATAACATTAAGGTTGAACCACTGTAGTCACATGAACTGTTTTAAATATGTCTTTAGTAGCTTTCTGGGCATCTGAAAGTGTTAATTATCTTGCTGTCAATGGAGGCCTCACTGAGCCATCGGATTTTATCAAAAATATCTTAATTTGTGTTCTGAAGATGAACAAAGGTCTTACAGGTGTGGAACAACATGAGGGTGAGTAATTAATGACAGAATTTTCATTTTTGGGTGAACTAACCCTTTAATTTATGCTGATTTATATAATGTAATTATTATATCTCAGTCACTGTTGACCATCTAATGAGGATCAGATCCACTAATCTTCCACAGAATCTAACTGGAATCACCTTTAAGACTAACATGAATTACAAAAACCCAAAAGTAAAATGTCTGGATACAATACAGAAAATGTGCTTATATTGCCATGAAAATAACATTGATGGTCCTAAAAATTGGGTTTGTTTTCGTCATGCAAAATGTAATTTCCTATTTGCTTTCCTTTGATTTTGGGGTGAAATGTGAAGGACATGTTCTCCACGGGTTTTATGAGATTACCTGCTCAAAGGACAGAGAAACGCTTGTCACAAAACCCCCTAGGACATCAGTAAAAATGACGTACGGCAAATATCTAGGTATTGCAGAGCGAGCACAGTGATATGGTTATGACTTACACACTACTACGTTCAGTTATAAGACTTACATCATCTATGGTGACTGCTAGTTTGTGCGTGAGCGTTTCCTGTAGAAGACGTTTCAGTTCGGTTCGCTTTCAGAAAGACTACATGAAGAAAGGCATCTGAAGGTAAGCGAGAGAGGGAAAAATCTTAGGTTGAATCAGGCGTTTTCTACTCCACAGCTGCACACAGACGTGCTCGAATAAGAAATACTGCCACTTCGTACGGCTTTTCTCAGTTATAAAAGCTCTGATCTAAATGCTGACAGTCATTTACAATAATAATACATATAGACATTCAAGGTTTCATATACGTGACCTCTATTAGCTGATGAGGCATTGCAAACAAATGCGAGTCGGAGGCAGACGTTGCATCAGAGCACGTTTGCTGAAATTAATCAGTCCATTTTGAGTAAAGCGTGTTTAAAATAACTGAACACAATGTCATTTTGCCGCAAAAGCAGATCTGGGTGAATATTGATCACGGGTGCAACTGCTAAGATTAGTTATTTACAGTTTAACGCAGGCCGCATATTATATACTTAGATATAAATCACAGACACATGGCAAGTCATCCGACTGCAAGGCTGTTCAAATGCATAAAGACATAAAAAGCATTTGTGTGTGTAATTACAAATGAAGGAGGTTTTAATAAGAATTCTTATGTACTATAGTTTCAGCATGCTTTTCTTGGCAGGTGCACCCATTGCAATCTAAAGGTTTGGGAGGGAAATGAGATCTGCTGGACAAAAGCAGCTGTTGTCCCTCGTCCTTCATCATTCAGAGAGATCAGTCTTATGAAAGTCTGGAGATAATCACAGCAAAGGCTTTGGAGGGGATAGAGGCCACATAAAATGTGATGTAAGCATTAGCCGTGTCCTCTAGAGGGCGCCGTTGACCTTCAGAACTGATGGCAAGTTCACCGCTCTGTGTCTGACATTGGACCACAAGACGCCACTGGAAATCACTCTAGGCATTCGCAGTTTCTGTTCAAATCAGAGTGAGGAAATTGATATCAGAAAAGACAGCCTCAGAGAGAACAGAAAAAAGTCTTAGCCACAGTAGTATTTTCACCAAAGAAAAATGGATTTAATCCAGTTATTTATATCTTTTTGCTGTAATTTGTCAGTAGGAAATATCAGTTTACATTTCCACACATTCCTTTTGCCATTAAAGGGTTAGTTCACCCAAAAAATGAAAATCCGTAAGACCTTCGTTCATCTTCAGAACACAAATTGAGATATTTTTGATAAAATCTGATGGCTCAGTGAGGCCTCCATTGACAGCAAGATAATTAACACTTTCAGATGCCAAGAAAGCTACTAAAGGCATATTTAAAACAGTTCATGTGACTACAGTGGTTCAACCTTAATGTTATGAAGCGACAAGAATACTTTTTGTGTGCCAAAAAAAACAAAATAACGACTTTATTCAACAATATCTAGCGATAGGCAATTTCAAAACACTGCTTCATGAAGCTTCAAAGCTTTACATATCTTTTGTTTCGAATTAGTGGTTCAGAGCGCGTATCAAACTGCCAAAGTCACGCTATTTCGGTAAACGAGGCTTCGTTATGTCATAAGTGTTTCGAAATTTCAATGGTTCACCACTGGGGGGCGTAACTTTGGCAGTTTGATGACCCAAAGTCAAACTCCTTGTACACACAAAAATCTCACTGGATTATTACAATTAATGGCAAAAGGAATGTGTGGAAATATAAACTGATATTTACTACTGACAAACTACAGCAAAATATATGAGTAACTGGCTTAAAACTATTTTTCTTTGGTGAAAATACTAACGTGCCTAAGACTTTATTTTTCGATAGTCCACTTTTGACATTCTATTAACTATAAGTAACTTTGCATTTACATGTCAACAAACTCTCAAACTCTTTTGCCATCTTTCTTTTAAACAATGCCATTCAGCTTGATATTTTATTATATGATGCAATAACATTCAAACTTTAAAGCTGCAGTCCGTAAGTTTTGCCTCTTTGTCGCCATCTCTGTTTGAAACCTGCAATTGCAGTTATTTACGGAATTATCATCTTTATGTGGGTTTTGCATCGGCACAGCTCCTCAGCACGGATGAATCTAATGTTTGCTGTCAGTCACCACATCGGTGTGGATACTGTGCTTCGGAATCACAGATTCTACATCTTGGAAGTATGACCAAAACAAGGGAAAATGTCATCTGAACAAGTAAGTAACAAATCTGCCACTTTTGTTCTGACCAACTGAGAAAATAAGCATTACAATAAATTGCGCTGCCAATGGTGATTAAATCTAACGATTGCTTAGCTCGGATCACGTCAAACGGTGCAAATTATTATTATTGTTATACTTTGTTCTCAAATTTTTAATGTTAACAACATCAGCATTGCGTGACTGTGTATTTAGTGTGTATTAGCGTTATCTGTAGATTTCAATTTCTGTAGCCACTCTGCAGTCCGAAGTCTTTTGCTTTTGACTATGGGTGACTCTCCAGTTGTCACTGATGATTGTCATTTGGACCTTTCTGGATTACAATCCGCCATCAAGTTTAATTAATGCAGCTGCTTTGAGAAAAGGCTATAAATGATCCATCACCTGCAGCATCCTCACATGCGATATAGCCTACTAGCTGGGACTCCTTCTTCATGTAAACAGACGTGACGTAATGACGCATGCTTGAATTTCCCGCAGAAACCCACCAGTAGCACTCTTATTAGAAAACATTATTAAAAGCTTACCGTTGTGAATCGGGCTAAGGTAAGGAGATAGTTTTGAACGCTGGCTGGTTATGTACTTGCTTAGAAATTGATTTTGGAACATTTTTAAGCAAAAAGTGTTACGGACTGCAGCTTTAAGTGTACAAATACGTTTTTGGTGTTACTGTAGGTAGTTATATAATGTATTAAAGCAACACAAGTCTCTGTTACAGAATAAACATGCATGTTTACCACTGAGTGTTCTTGTATCTTCATCTGCTGGTGATTCTGCCTCTTCAGACACTTCTCCTGTTTACAGATGTCATATGATCATAGATTCAGCAGAACAGACAAAGACAAAATTTCGGTCAGCAAAAGTAGATAGATTATGACTTATTACTTAGATTATAATTATAGACTATGGTTTTAAATAGCATGCTGTATCAAGTATATAATGCACAGTATGCAGTGAGAAGGTATTATTTCATTTCACAGTGTTAGTTACTCTTCTGATTATCCACCAGAGGGCAGTCATTGATAAATCTTGAAATTGAGCAACATCAAACAGAGCTGACAGTAACAGTCATATCATTTATATGACAATACCATTCTGTAATTTCCGATGTTCCCCTTCTTTTTTTGATCTGTCATGGGGACTTTCTTCTGGGGGTCCGTTTACCCCCCCTGGCTCCGGGTTGTCTTCTCCCACCCTGTCTTTCTTTGGTCCCGACAGCTCTGGGTCTTTTTTTTGCTCCTGATTTTCTGCTGTTGCCTCCTGCTGTTCCTCCAGCTCTCGTTTGGCCTTCTCCTCCGTCTCTGGTATGAGACACAGCGGGAGTTGCATTATTTACTATTCTCTTACTCAGAATGCATCAAATGTGAAGAATGCTATAAAAATTTGGATGTACCAATTCAGTACTAATTTTCCCATTTTTAAAGGGATAGTTGACCCAAAAATGAAAATTCTGTCATCATTTACTCACCCTTATGTTGTTCCAAACCTGTATGAGTTTCTTTCTTCTGCTAAACACAAAAGAGGATATTTTGAAGACTACCGTCAACCGTCTGGTTATGAACATTCTTCAAAATATCTTCTTTTGTGTTCAACAGAAGAAAGAAACTCATACATGATAGGAACAACAAAAGGGTGAGTAAATGATGACAGAATTTTCATTTTTAGGTGAACTATCCCTATAAGTCATCAAACTTGGATGGTAAGATATTTTAATTTTTTTGAAAGGAGTCACTTCTGCTCACCAAGCCTGCATTTATTTTATCGATAAAAAAAAAATTTGCATGACGTGTTCTTAAACATCAATCTGCTCGCACCTTTATCTGCCTGCGTCTTCCACCGCTCTCTGTTCAGAGAAACCTCCTCGTTCCAGATGGTCTTGAAGTTGTTCAGGTCCACAGTGAGCAGCGAGCAGTTATGGGATGCGCTGCCATCAGAACCAGAGCTGTTCACGCTGCCCCTCTTCACATCTCCGGCAGTAATACTGCTTGAGATGATAAGGATAGGACTCATCATAAATCACACTATTGCAGATACATCGGCAGCAATCACGTCCACTAAGCTTCTGTAACATCTCCACATCTACCTAAATTTCCTGCTCTGTTGATCATTAATATGCTGCTACTGCTTTATGTCCTTTCTGTGAACCTTCGGGCTGTTTTAGTTTACCATTTATTCTAGGAGAAGGGATATAATTCAGTCCTTTATATGCAGAAGATGTAATTTGTTACAAAAAAGAATGTGCTCTTAAGCTTAGTCAGCAGTGGCAATTCAACTCCTACTTAGAAAATCCTATGAAACTTTCAAACTAAAGTAGAGTGACTGCTGATGGATCACTTTAAACTGAATTACAATCGCAGAAGCTTCAGTGGATTTATTCACATTTGCTCTTTTTCTAAATGATCCAACTGAGGTATCTGACCAGGACTGAATTGGATTTGCAGTAATGACCGCAATAGAACCAGTGAATTGGGGTTTCATACTAAGGAAAGCTATGCAACGAGGCACTATTATTGCAGCCTCAGCACTAATTTGTCTCTTTGTCTTAGTGACCATTCGTTATCTCTATTCCTATACTGCAGAAGCAAAAGACGGAAGTCAGACTTCCAGACTCTGACCTGCGAAATCCAGCCAGGCCTGAACTTGTAGCCTCTTCAATGAGTGGCGTGACAATCTTTTCGGTCATGTCCGTCAGAACCGTAAACGTGGGAACAACGATAAAGTCAATGAAACCTACAGGAAATGACAAAGAAATGGTTTATTTTTGTTTTATTTAAAGAAAATATTTGAATAAATTATCCTCATATGCATGTTCTTCAAAATTGGACACGTGTTTCCGCTAGTTCAGAGTTTCAATGAAAATGATCTCAGTTTTGTCCATGTTTAGTTTCGGGAAATTTGTATTGAGCCAATCTTTTATTTCATGCATGCAAGCAGAGATTTTATCAGTTTGAGTAGACAGAGCAGGTGTACAGATAGTGTATATTTGGATGTCATAAGTGTAGAAGTGATAATTAAAACCATGACGATGTAAGATTTGACCCAGAGGTGGTATGTAAATTATTATGAATAATAATGGCCCGAGAACGGATCCCTGGGGGACACCTTGCTTCAGGGGGACAGTAGATGCTCAAAAATCCTGTACTGATTTGTAGAATTGTCTGTCAAAGAAAACCAAGAAAGAGCAGCACCAGAAATACCCACATCCGAGAGGCGAGAAACAAGTAAATCATTGGAGACGGTATCGAAGGCAGAGCTGAGGTCAAGTAGCAGAAGCATAGACAGAGAACCAGAGTCACCAGAAAGTAGTAGATCATTCACTACCCTTACAAGTGCAGTTTCAGTACTATGAAATGGGTGAAAACTAGATTGAAATGGATCAAAGAGATTATCAACTAGAAAAGACTGAAGCTGGGAGGCAACAGTACAGTACTTTCCAGTAATTTGGCAATGAAGGGTAAATTTGAGATAGGATGATAATGAGATAGATCTGAGGGATCAAGTTTGGGTTTCTTCAGATTTTGCAATTGCACTATTGACATTTAATCACAAGCATTTGTGCCAATGTACAATAAAGTCAATGAAAAATAAATGGTCTGTGCAATTTCAATTTCAAAGTCTGCAGTTCAATTTTTTTTTTTGATCTTCAAAAGTAGCTATGTGTTTCAGATATGGTAAGTTTAAAGCTGAAATGTGTAATTTTTTCCCCTTTTCTAACTTAATATGAGTATTGCAATTTAGTGTAATTCATAAATTTGTATTGAAATTTAATTGCAAGCATTTGTGTCTGCGTACTTAGTGTGTGTTTGTGTCACTCACCGATCTGGGATTGGGCCACCATAGTGGACTTACGGTCACACAGAGGTGAGAAAGGTAGACCAAGCTCTGCCTCCTTATCACCCTGCCAACACAAACACTTCATTCAACTGCATTGTTATAATAATACATTACATAGTATTGTATCAGGGGAAAATTTTCAAATATAAAGCACAATTATTAACCACCACAGGTACGAAATATGTGGCCCTTTCCACAAACAGTGTACAAAATAGGGCCTCAAACTGACATAGGGTGAAATAAAGGTGCTTTTTGACTATACTAAAGCATAAAAATACCATGTTTCATATATTTAGGAAACATGCTAAGTTCACATACAACGCTACAGCCAGTTATTCTACTTTGAAATGTGTGTTCTGTGTCGTATTGTCTGTTTTTGTTTTTACCCAATAGTTTACCCAATAGTACTTCGACATCCTGAGTTGCCAGTTGGCACAGATTCTTCCTGACCTAAAAAGCCACAGCATCCATCTAAAAAGCTCCATATTAGAATATGGATAAATCAACTCATCAACTTAGAGTGCAAGGCTCGTCGCCTTCCATTGTTAATTGCGCATGTCCTCAATCTGGCAACCCGCGTAGTCATTGAGTCTGAGAAGGAGGGGGCGGAGGAAACAACCCTCTCCAATATTTTGAATTTGGACTGAAGTACCCATTTTAACCACTAGCTGTCAATATTACATACTGCACCTTTAAAGGAAGTGTTTAACTTTCAGAAAATGATGATTAAAAAGCACAGAAGGTAAAACTAAGTATTTTATGAGCGGTTTTATTGTCTATTGAGTATTGCAGGGTTTGTTCCTAAAATTTAAGACATAAATACAGTTCAAAACCCTGATTTATTTGCAAAATTTATTTTGTTAACAAGTAATTTATTAACATCAATCGTTCTTCCAATAAAGATCCTGTTATTTGAGCCTCTGATGCTTATAAAGTAGTGCCAAAGCGTAGAATATTTGTGGAAAGTGCCACGTAAAGAACTACAGCCTCATACATCTTGAAACCGGAGCTAAATTAAATGTTGCTGCACTGCTATACCAAAAGTCTGAGCCAATATAAGCAATGTCAGCAGTCTGTGGCCTGATACTAGCCTGTCTGAATCAAGTTAAATGCTTATGAAATGACACTATAGACAGTTGCAGCACTGGGAAGAATTTCATACACAAAATTTTCGTAAACATTTCTTTAAGGCAGACTAAAATAAACTGTCAAGCTTTTATGTTTAGCCTGTGATGATTGATCTGCCTCCTGGTGTGTACAGCTGCTGGAACAATACTAAACAAACACACACACACACACACACACACACACACACACACACACACACACACACAGGAATAGCTCCAATCCACCGATCTGTCAATCAATCAAAGCATATTTATGAAGCCCACTCTATGGAGAATAGAGCTGTGAATGTGCTTTATAACAGTCCCTTTAGTAGCAGATAAACAGACACATGACGGGTAAGATCAGGAGGTAATACAGAGAAAGCAATTCCCTTCCATTGTTCACTTTACAAAGCAACAGAGACAGACAGAGTGCATTCGTGCATAGGGTCTATTTCGGCAGTCAATAATATATAATTATATAAAATAATAAATATATATATGACCCTGGACCACAAAACCATAGTCATAAGGGTACATTTTTTTTAAACTGAGATTTAGACATCATCTGAAAGCTGAATAAATAAGCTTTCCATTGATGTTGTTAGGACAGGACAATATTAGGCAGAGATACAAAAAAAAAAAAAAATATTTGAAAATCTGGAATCTGAGGGTGCAAAAGAATCAAAATATTGAGAAAATCGCCTTTAAACTTGTCCAAATGAAGTCCTTAGCAATGCATATCCACTCACAAAAATACATTTTTGATATATTTACAGTAGGGAATTGACAAAATACCTTCATGGAACATAATCTTTACTTAATATCCTAGTGATTTTTGGCATAAAAGAAAAATCGATAATTTTGACCCATACAATGTATTGTTGGCTATTGCTACAAACATACCCGTGTGACTTATGACTGGTTTTGTGGTCCAGGGTCACATATAATGGATAAAATATATATACTTTTTTGTAATCAGTTTAATTTATTATTATTACTATATATATATACAGGTGCTGGTCATATAATTAGAATATCGTGAAAAAGTTCATTTTTTTATTGTAAATTATTTTAAAAAATGAAACTTTCATATATTCTAGATTCCCTACATGTAAAGTAAAACATTTCAAAAGTTTTTTTTTGTAAATTTGTTGATTAGAGCGTACAGCTAATGAAAGTCCAAAATCCAGTATCTCAAAATATTAGAATATTTACATTTGAGTTTCATTAAATGACCATCCCTACAGTATAAAATCCGGGTATCTTTTGTTTTTTGAAACCACACTAATGGGGAAGACTGCTGAATTGGCAATGGTCCAGGAGACAATCATTGACACCCTCCACAAAGAGAGTAAGTCACAGAAGGTCATTACTGAATGGGGTGGCTGTTTACAGAGTGAAATATCAAAGCATATTAAATGCAAAGTTGACTGGAAGGAAGAAATTGGGTAGGCAAAGGTGCACAAGCAACAGGGATGACCGCAAGCTTGACAATACTGTCAAGTAAAGCCGATTCAAACACTTGGGAGAGCTTCACAATGAGTAGAATGAAGCCGGAGTCAGCACATCAAGAGTCACCACACTCAGACATCTTCAGGAAAAGGACTACCAAGCCACTTCTGAACCAGAGACAATGTCAGAAGCATCTTACCTGGGCTAAGGAGAAAAAGAACTGGACAGTGAACAGTGGTCGAAAGTCCTCTTTTCAGATAAAAGTAAATTTTGCATTTCATGTTGAAATCATGGTCCCAGAGTCTGAAGGAAGACTGGAGAGGCACAGAATCCAAGCTGCTTGAAGTCTAGTGTGAAGTTTCTGAAGTCAATAATGATTTGGGGGGGGCGTGACGTCTGCTGGTGTTGGTCCATTGTGTTTTATCAAGTGCAAAGTCAATGCAGCCATCTTCCAGGAGATTTTGAAGCACTTTATGCTTCCATCTGCTGACAAGCTTTATGGAGATGCTGATTTCCTTTTCCAGCAGGACTTTAGCACCTGCCCACAGTGCAAAAACCACTTCCAAGTGGTTTGCTGACCATGATATTACTGTGCTTTATTGGCCAGCCAATATGCCTGACCTGAATCTATGGGATATTTTCAAGAGAAAGATGAGAAACAGTCGATCCAACAATATACAGATGATCTGAAGGCTCAATAGTGCCTCAGCAGTGCCACAGGCTGATCACTTCCATGCCACACTTCACTGATGCAGTAATTTGTGCTAGGAGCAAGTCATTTGCTGTAATATGTCCTGCCGATCAAGTATTGAGTGCACAAAAGAACATACTTTAAAGAACTTTAACTTTTCTGTTTTGCAAATCCATTTTTTGATTGATTTTAGGAAATATTCTAATATTTTGAAATACTGGATTTTGGACTTTCATGAGCTGTACGCTCTAATCATCAAAATTTAAAAAAAAAAACTTTTGAAATTTTTTACTTTACATGTAGGGAATCTAGAATATATGAAAGTTTCATTTTTAAAAATAATTTATAATAAAAAAATGAACTTTTTGATGATATTCTAATTATATGACCAGCACCTGTATATATATATATATATATATATATATATATATATATATTAAATGTATTTGTAATTTGTTTAAGAAATATCTAAAAATCAAAATTAAATAAGAATTTCTACATGTTTGATAAAATGCAATTTAAGACATGAAGACATTTTTAATGCTATATATAAAAAAAGACTTTATGTCCAATTTTGTACCAAAACATATTTAGTGATCAAATAGTATGGTAACATCAATAATTAGTTTCTTAAGAATTGTGACTGGGGCTGAGAAATAAAAATAAATCCTGATATTTTTTAACTTTTGAATATTCTAAGATGGTTTAAAAGCTGATTTTTTTCTCAACAGCTGCTAGCATATAAATTACACAAGACATTTCTGTTCTACCAAATATACATAAAGACTTTTTATGGCCTTACATTTTAAAAAGTGTATTTAAATGAATTTTCAGTGCTCCTTTAGGACATTATTTCTTTTCTAAGAATATATTTTGAAGTTTATTTTTCTTACTCCATTGTTTTAAAGTGCCCCTATTATGCTATTTTAAAGGTTCCTAATTTTGTTTTGGAAGTCTACTACAATATGTTTACATGCGTCCAAGGTAAAAAAAAAAAAAATAATAATAATTTTTTCATAATAAACATTGCAACATCACCTTATTTCTCTCGAAGAGTCAGTCTCTCTAAACCCCTCCTTTCCTCGAACCTGCTCTGCTCTGATTGGTCAGAGAAAGCTCAGTCTGTTGTGATTGGTCTACCCCTTACAGCACGTGTCGGAAACAAAATGCCTATTATATTATCCGAATTTCAGCTCCGGATCTTCCTCAGCACTTGTATAACCCAGTGATACGAACAGTAACGATGGCGTCAGTTTTACCGTATCAATTCCAGCATGAGTCCTCCTCATCCACTTGAAGTGCAGCAAAGTGGATTCACAGCGCTGAAAAAAGCGTCTTCTCGACATGTCAACAACACGAACCAAACTCTTCCAGTCTCCACTACAACTACAGTGTTTGACGGAGGGACAAAGCCAATGAAGACCATAGGCTGGCATTATGCAAATTTATTACATTGTTACGTATGTATGTAACAGGAAGTGAGACTGGAATTGCTGACGACTCATTTTGGCAGTTCAGAACCGATTCTTTCTTTTAGGAGACAATAACTTTATCTTTGATCTTTCAAACTTTGCAGACCTTTTACATTCACAAACAGCAATATTACACATTGCATGAAAGGTAATATTCAAAAAAGCATAATAGGTGCACTTTAAGCATATATCAGACAAAATTTGAGTATTATTATATGTATATGACATTGCTGTGATGTTTAAAAGATGAGCCAAGCGCTGTTCGCATGATCGTGCCAAAGTCTAATTTGGGGACCTGAATTCGATATGGCCATGAAAGCCAGTTATTTTCAGAGGTTTATGTTCAGGTGTAAACAATCTCAAATGACACACTTCTCCAAATGCTCTCGTTTCTGCAGCCTATGATAATCCTCGCGCAGGCTTATGTGTGATTGGATGAAAGGGCAATCAGAAGAGAACAGGAAGCGAACCGAGAGAGGATTAAAATACATAGTACAAGATGAGATTTTTCTTGCTGTGGTTTGCTCTTCTCACACATACGTACAACCGCGAACAACCATCAAACGGATCTTAAGAACAAACATAAGTCAAACCTGTCTGAAAAACTCCTCCAGCAGTGACGTAGTCCAGCGATGGTGTAGATCCCAGTTCTTGGCTGGATGACTGATGTCAGCCGTGTGCAACAGCAGAGACAGAGCCTTGGGTTTGTCAATTCTGGGTGAAGAAAATGATCCAAGTGGTAAATAGGTGTTTGTTCTGAGTCTGACACATGACAGTGAGATTAAATGGAGAGCAAATTTAGCTCTCCAGGTGTTTCTTCTAAGAAAAAGTCCCCAGTAATCTATCTAAATTCAGAAGATACCTCAAAAACACAGCTAACTGCTCAGATTTGCCAAAATAAGAAAGTCTTTAATCAAAAGATCTCAATAAGAACGCAAACATTTCACATAAAATTCTCCAAAACCAAATGATCTGATCTGAGTCGCATTCATTTTATAGCTCTATATTTTACTCTATCATTTGTCTATTTTTATTTCTCCTAAGGAATAGTAGGAGGAACATCTCGAGAAACATCAATCTTAATTGTCTCTTCTGCTATGAAAGAGCAAACTCTAACCAATAACATCTTGCTCTGGGAAGACACAGACAAAGCAAAAGGTGACAGACAACAGTGAAGCATGTCGGATGTTTGATTGGAAAGGTTCCTCACCCCTCGGGCTGCTGGAGGAAATTCTTCATGGCTTTGACCTGCTGGAAGTGGCAGGACATGTCAGTGGCCAGAACCATCTCGACCACGAGCGCCCTGAGCTCTCTAAAAACACAAGCACACAAAACAACTGCACTGAATCTCCTCACCGAAGAAAGTAATTGAGTTCTGCTTCAAAGTGTGAGGATAACTGTTTTCTTTCTGAATGAGAAATAAATCATTTCCATATCAGTCTTGCAGTAAAACTTTACAGAACTTCATCAGACTTTCTTTCTCTGTTGTGTTTAGTTTAAAATTGTGACAGTGAGAATGTAAAAAAAAAAAAAAAAAAACACTTTTTTTTTTTTCATCATTTTCTTGTTGGGTGTTTGTCACTTTGTCTCTTAAAAATATAACATGTTTAAAGCCTGTTCACTTTTATTGTTGTCATTTTTCTAAACCAACTTCTGTCTTGCTAAGGCTATTTTGACAGATAGCATTAAATATTAAACACCCAATTAAATATTTTCACATTAAATTTCACAATAAAATTTTGCATAATTTGACAAAAGTAAGGATTGATTGGAAATGCATAATAAAAAATAATAATAATAATAAAAAAAAAAAAAAAAAAATATATATATATATATATATATATATATATATATATATATAAATATATATACATATATATATATATATATATATATATATATATATATATATATATTTGAAAGTCTGTATTTAACAAAAAGACAAAAAGCTGAAAAATGTTAGTTTTAATAAAAATCAACCCCATGTACATAAATGTTATAGTTGAAGAAACACCCAAGACATATCATGATATTGCAGTTACAGAGAAGTTGATTCTGTCAGTTTGTCTGTTCTCTGGAGACAAAAGAAGTGATGAAAATGAATAGAATGATGGATGTGAAATCCTGCTGTACCTCCAGTCATCTTTGGAAAGGTTGTAGAGGATGTTCATCTCGTCGTCGTCCTGAAGCAGTCGATACGCCGCGCTGACGTGATGACTCTCCAGCACAGAGCGGTCGTTGTACAGGATGGCTGTGTCTGACCTGTAGGAAAAAAGTATAAACTCCATACACACAGTTTTTCTGTTCAACAAAAAAACCCTGAAAAAAATGTATTATGGTTTCCACAAAAATATGAAGCAGCACAACTTTTATCAACATTGATAATAATAAGAAATATTTCTTGAGCAGCAAATCAGCATATTAGAAGGATCATGCGACACTGAAGACTGGAGTAAAGGTGCTGAAATATCAAAATATATTCACATAGAAAGCAGTTATTTTAAATATGAATAATATTTCACAATATTACTGTTTTACTGTATTTTTGGTCAAATATATATATATATATATATATAAGAAAAAAACGGAAAAAAACGCTCCTTATCAAAACTGTGTTTTTGTTTTATTCCTATTTCCTTCTTTTCTTCTAATTTGTCCCAGGTCAGGTTTTGGTCAGAAATGCCATCTTTCTCCATATTTTATGCTAGTTTCATTTAGCCAGCTCATGCTGAGGTATTGTGACTGCAGGCTGTGTGTTTGTCAGCGTAGGAGTCTGATGGATGACTCACCAGCGGCCCTGAGCGCTCTCATGCGTTACCTGGTCTGGATGTGGAAGTTGTTTGTGGTCCCGGTGTGCTCGTAGTCATGGACAGCAGCAGCGAAAAGCATCGCAAAAATCTCTAACTCCGTCAGCCAGTGCTGGAGAGGAAAGAAACATCATGCATGAGAACTCTTCAACATCTCATTTATTTATGGCAATGAGGTTAAATAAAGAGCAAATTGAAACCTCTGCTGAAATCACCACCTTCGAAGATGTTTTTCCTGACAAAAATGCCTAGTAATCACAGAAAAGATCTCAAAAATGTCTCAAACTGTGCTTAGATTTGAAAGGACTATTCCTTTAAGAGTAAAGAATATCATTTTTATGTCCCTACATACATATATTTTAACTTCATTTATATTTGCTACTTCAGGTGCCTTTTTATGCCTTTGAACTTTAGAAGAAACATTTGAGACAAAGTTGTCACCGTTTACTGGCGCGATGGCGGGACAACCTGTCACTCACTCACATGATATCCACCAATAGCAAACCAAAACCATCCAACCATCCAATCAATTCCCGATGGACAAAATCAAGTCCCGCCCTACATTTTTTCTTGTTTGAGAAGCCGTTTCACTTGGATATAGATCACAATAGGGAAGGCTATCACAACATCTGTTTCATGCCAAATTTAAATAATCCACAACTGAGAACTCCATTGGTTGACCAATCACAATAGACTGGCCAGCTGACCAATCAGAGCAGTAGACTGGGCTTTTCGGAAAGGCAGGTTTTAAAAAGACAGGAACTAAAACAGTGTGATTCAGACAGAGGGTGAAAAGAGGTGCTGCAGCAATGTACTGTACGAGAAAAAAAAAAATTTTAATCATGTAAATGTATTCTAGCAGACCCCCAAAATAAATGACTATAATATGGACACATTAAAATAACCAAAAGCAGAGTCAATAGCTGTAAAATAATGGCCATGTGGTGTTGAAACACAGATCAATCTTGAATCTAAAGCTCTGAAGGACCTTGAGCTCTCAACTGCATGCTGCTTCCCACAGGACTTCATCTTAATATTTAATCATTTAATAGAGAGACTCAAGTTCAGAGTGCAAAATGAAACCATCACACCGCATTCGTCTTGCAGAAGTTCATTCTGATGAGAGATGGGCCTCTTTGTGAGCAAGCAATTTGTGTTAATGACATGTTAAGACCCTCAAATGAGTAAACAGCATGAGGATTTGTTTCTCTTCAGGAACTGCTGCTTTATGACTGGCCTGATGATTGTTCATTAAAAAGCTTAAGGTGTGTGTATGTGTGTTTGCCAGCACAAACGTGTCAGCAGAATTAATGATTACGCCGCTGGGTTTCTGCGCAGTTACTCTTGAGTTCGTGCCCACAGACTTTAACATGTTGTCACGGTAACATTATCAAGATGATTAACGCCGTATCTGAATTGAGAGCGAGTGGAACAACGCAACATTAGATCATTATAATCAACAAACCAGTCTATGCTGCAAGAGCAGTAGTGTAGTGCGTAGTGTTGATAATGAAGGGTATAAGGATGTCATTGCATCGCAGCTGTAAACACGAGGTGAGAGATTCCATAAGCCTGAAGCAGTTTTTGTTATTGTTAATGAAAACTACAACTATTGAAAATAGTTTTTGGTCATTTAAAGTGTAACTTCACTAATTTTCAACCCGCTTTGTATTGTTACAATACTGAGAAATGTGTTTATTTGTCAGCAAAAGTTTGCTGGTGGACACAAAACGTGTGAGACTAGGCTTTTCAAACCTGCAATAAAACTCATTCAAATCGTCGGCTTAATGTTGATTCTCCACAGTGCTGGGGGATGGTGTCTTGTAGCTGGTGATGGCTTTCAGGACCTTCGACTGATGCAGGGTCATTGATCGAAAACCGTTTTTTCAGCTTCTTAGAGTAGCTTCTCTTAGCTACTCTTATCTCCCAATTCAGTGTGTTTTTGGCTTGTTTGTACAAGGCTTTGTCCCCACTCATGTAGGCATCCTCTTTGGTCTGGTGAAGCTGTTTTGACTTTTAGAGTGAACCAAGGTTTGTCGTTGTTACAGTATATGTTAAATAAGTCCTGGTGGGAACACACGTCCTCACAGAAATTGATGTAGGATGTCACAGTGTCAGTGAGCTCATCCAGATCAGTGGCTGCGGCCTGAAAAACACTCCAATCAGTGCGGTCCGGATATATATATATATATATATATATATATATATATATATTAGGGCTGTCGATTTAGCGCGTTAATTAGATTAATTAGTTATGGTAAAAAATAACGCGTTAAAATTTTTAACGCACTTGCCCCGCCCAAGACCTAGCTCATATGACATTACATACTGTTGACTGATGACGAATATGATGCAGGGCAAAAAATCACTGCGTGATGAAGCCTATAGAATGCAGTCAGAAAGTCACTAAAATGAGTTGAGTTTTTGTCTCAAATTTAGATCATATGAGTTAAGCAATATCACACGAGTAACGAGTGCAATATTACACAAGTGCTGTTTATGTCCCATAACGAGTGCAAATGCAATACTGATTTTATACAACAGTTCAGTAAATAAGAAGTTAATATTGTTATTTTAGACACAATATTGTCTATTTAGTTATATATACAATAAATATTATATTAAAATAACATTTCTCTAATTTCATCTGCCATCTTGATGGATTATTTCAATGATCCTGAGTCTTTTCCATCAAAGGAGTACAATCATTATTGTAATAGATCTGTCCTGACCTCTTGACCTAATGACCTAATTCATTACAGTCATAGACCTCTGATGTGATCTTTCTGTGTGTGTATTTCAGCTTACCACCATCCCCGTTTTCAGAAGCAGGTAGTGTACCGTCTGTGTGACGTCGGCTGCGTGTATCAGGTTATGGTAGGGGTTTTTATGTTTGCTGTAACCCACTTCCAGAGCCTCCACAAATGAGACCAGTGCTGAGACAGGGATCTGTCAGAGATATGGTGTTAATAACTCTAAAAAAAGACCATCACAGCCCTCTACTCTCACTTCTTAAAGAACTGTTTTCACCTTGAAGCGGCTGATGAGGTCATATCGGGTGAGGAGCTCATAGAAGATGAATTTGAGTGCGTGGTCACCGCTCGACTCGTTCAGAGCAAATACATCAAAAGACCACTTGTCCACATTCTGAGAAGAAAAAAAACAGAGAAACAAACTCAGCACACCGTTTGTTAAACTTAGCACCTTCCGTCATGCCAGGTTTGATGCTAAACACTATTGGTTCTCATGTGTCTTCTAAGTAAAGAAATGCAATGTGTCGACGCCGATAGCCTAGTGGTTAGTGCGCTGACATATGGCGCAAATGCATTCACGGCTACCCAAGTTCGATTCATGTCTCAAGGTCCTTTGCCGATCCTGCTCCCCTCTCTCTGCCCAATGCTTTCCTGTTTGCTCTCTACGGTCCTCTCCAAATAAAGGCACAAAAAGCCCATAAATATAACTTTTAAAAAAAAAGAAAAAAAAGAAATGCAATGCACCAAGTTTGAGTACATGGGCATGCAAACAAGATTTGAGTGAAATATTCCTTTAAGAGAAAATAATATTTTGTGCATTTTTATGTCCCTACATTTCAACCTTTTTTTTTTTATTACATTAAAACTGCCTTGGAAATACTTGCTATTAATATATTTCTTATTGTTTTCCCGTTGTCTCAGACCCTGACTTCTCCATCAGATCCATCATAAAACAAGCTGTCTTTGTATTGACATTGATGTTTTATATGTATTTTCCCTCTGAAATGGGGTGAAAAAAAAAGAGAAAAGAAAAAAGAAAATCCATCATAAAACATTTATTGTGTGAAAATGATTATCAATTTCACACAAATTATGACTGTCTCTCAGAGCTGGTGTCAATTCTATGATGAAAGCATAATTTTGCTACTAATAAGGTTTTATAAAAGTGTAGTGTGCTTGTTCATCTAGAAGGCAATTGTGTCAATGAAGAGTGTGAAATGAAATGAGACGTGAGGTGTGTATTAAAAATGGTATAATAAATAAATAAAAATTAATATATTAATATGATTAAAATTATATAAAATTATTAAAATACAAAATGAAATCAGATTAAGTACATATTAAAGAAAAAAATACATATTATTGAAAAATTACACATAAATTATACATACAGTAGTGGCCAAAAGTGATGTCAGGCCTAAGAAAATTGACATCTTCACCCTTTATTTAATATTATTAAAAAATTGTTAAAGATTTTGTAATAATATTGCATAGTTGTGCTTGGAGTAAATTGTTTTAGTTGTGATAATGCAATGAAACATGCCAAACAAAATATTAAAAACTGATTATGTTGTAGTCAATATATGCTTTTTCCTGTGAGCTTTTTTATGCATTTTTTTGTGCATAGTAAAATAAAACCTGTAGCTGTAGTTTGCCTTTTTTTGCCAAAAAAAAAAAAAAAAAAAGTGTCAGATAAATACCTTAACCAAGTTTAGTGTTTTGTTTTTTCTTCATATTTATATATTTTAAAAATATAAAACATTTTCCTCATATTTATTGGGGGTCATAGTTGTAGGGTCATAAAAAGTTGTAGGGTCATGCCCTCCGGACACTGAATGAATGACTGAATTCTTCTGTGATGCATGTATATCTCCTGTTCGGAATTGTTAGTGAACAAATTAAAAAGTGAAAAGATACAAGTGAAAAGGTATGTTTTAAAAGTTTATTTTCTGAAGTCCACAGTGTCCACAGTTGAAGAAAAACACATTTTTTGTATGATAATTGGAGAGCGAAACAAAGAGAAAGAAGCTAAGAGATGAAACAATAGCTGTTTATAAAAATGAAGAGTGTGTGAGTGTTTTACCTTAAGCACTGCTATGACAGAGGTAGGGTAACTCAGTCCCACCATGTTAGAGGTTCGGCGGTACATTCTGTTAGAACGAGATAAACACATCAAGTGAAAGCGGCAGCACAGACCGCAGGCACTCCAAACACAATGCCATAATCTTCACCTTCAAAATGACAAAACATAAAATGCAGAGGACAACCTGCACTTTCTTTAAGTAAATGCTTTGTCAGAGCAATTCATTTGTGCAGTGTTGCCTGAAGTGCATTAGAATCAAATGAAATGAGAGAGAGGCAGAGTGACTGTAGTTATTCAGACTTGTCAAGAAGATGATGTATATGCATACGTTGACTCACAATGAGCTCAATGCATAGATTTATAATCATTTCAAAGAAGACTTTAATGCTGCCTGGTGAGGAAAAGTCTTGAAGAGGATGCAGACTGATTTATGAACACTGGGAGGTTCCTGCTTGTGTTCTTGGTTACAAAAAAAAAAAAAAAAAAAAATACAGCTAAATGTGATTTATGTTCCAGTGTTAATTTTATTAACTAAAACTATTAAAATAAAGCTGAAAACAATATTAGAAAAACTTACAAATTTTGCCTTGGCAACTAACTAAAGTACTACGATTACTAAAACTGAAATAAAAATAAAAATCAATTAAACCTAAATATAAATAAAAACTACTAAAAACAACAAAAGCACATGAAACTATGGAAGCTTGTTTCCGCCATGAAATAAAAAATAAAGGAAAATGCGACTTTTTATCTCAGAATTCTGAATTTTTCTCTAACAATTGTGAGTTATAAAGTCAGAATTTTGTGATATAAAGTCAGAATTGCAAGTTATAAAGTCAGAATTGTTACAAAGTCAGAATTGCAGTTTTATAAAGTCAGAATTTTGAGTTATAAAGTCAGAATTTCATGATATAAAGTCAGAATTTTGTGATATAAAGTCACAATTGTGAGTTATAAAGTCAAAATTTTGATATAAAGTCAGAATTGCGAGTTATAAAGTCAGAATTTTGAGTTATAAAGTCAGAATTTCGTGATATAAAGTCAGAATTGCGAGTTATAAAGTCAGAATTTCGTGATATAAAGTCAGAATTGCAAGTTATAAAGTCAGAATTTTAAGTTATAAAGTCAGAATTTCGTGATATAAAGTCACAATTGTGAGTTATAAAGTCAAACTTTTTATATAAAGTCAGAATTGCGAGTTATAAAGTCAGAATTGCGTGATATAAAGTCAGAATTGCGAGATATAAAGTCAGAATTGCAAGTTAAAGTCAGAATTGCGAGATATAAAGCCAGAATTTCGTGATAAAGTTAGAATTGCGAGTTATAAAGTCAGTTTTTCGTAATATAAAGTCACAATTGTGAGTTATAAAGTCAAAATTTTGATATAAAGTCAGAATTTTGAGTTATAAAGTCAGAATTGCGAGATATAAAGTCAGAATTGTGTGATATAAAGTCAGAATTGCAAGTTATAAAGTCAGAATTGCGAGATATAAAGTCAGAATTGCGTGATATAAAGTCAGAATTTCATGATATAAAGTCAGAATTGTGTGATATAAAGTCAGAATTGCAAGTTATAAGGTCAGAATTGCGAGATATAAAGTCAGAATTTCATAATATAAAGTCAGAATTGCGAGATATAAAGTCAGAATTGCGAGATATAAACTCAGAATTTCGTGATATAAAGTCAGAATTGCGAGTTATAAACTCAGAATTTCGTGATAAAGTCAGTTTTTCATAATATAAAGTCACAATTGTGAGTTCTAAAGTCAAAACTTTGATATAAAGTCAGAATTTTGAGTTTTAAAGTCAGAATTGCGAGATATAAAGTCAGAATTTCATGATATAAAGTCAGAATTGCGAAATATAAAGTCCGAATTGCGTGATATAAAGTCAGAATTGCAAGTTATAAAGTCAGAATTGCGAGATATAAAGTCAGAATTTCATGATATAAAGTCAGAATTGTGTGAAATAAAGTCAGAATTGCGAGATATAAAGTCAGAATTGCGAGATATAAAGTCAGAATTGCAAGTCATAAAGTCAGAATTGCAAGTTATAAAGTCAGAATTGCGAGATATAAAGTCAGAATTTCATGATATAAAGTCAGAATTTTGAGTTATAATGTCAGAATTGCGTGATATAAAGTCAGAATTGCAAGTTATAAAGTCAGAATTACGTGATACAAAGTCAGAATTGCAAGTTATAAAGTCAGAATTGCGAGATATAAAGTCAGAATTGCGAGATATAAAGTCAGAATTTCATGATATAAAGTCAGAATTTTGAGTTATAAAGTCAGAATTTTGAGTTATATAAATATAAAAATAAAAATCTAATTATAAATTAAAAAAGCTAATTCAAAATATTAATAAATAACAACTATGTTATTTGATCTTTTGAAATGAAAGAGACATTCAAAATAAGAGTTCAAAATGTGACATTACAACACTCATGCTGTTTACATAGACGTTTTAAAGGTAGAATAGCACAATAATTGCCTGTTTTAAATTGTAAAGGTCAAAGAAAAAGAAAGTAGATTTTTTCATTTAAAAATATGTGCTTCCACAATCCTAGGATATTTTCAGCACACTGCTTTGTGGTTAACCCCACCTCTCCACGAATATCCCAGCCTGCACTGCGTGTACGATGCTGCGGAATCGCGGCTTCTCTTCCGTCCGTCGCAGCATTAGCCCCATCTGCCGTGTGAAGGTGGAGGCCAGCCAGTCACGAACTTCTGATGGCACAGAATCTGATTGGATATCGCTGAGCTCATCCTCGGTATCGACCAATCGCCTTAGAAAAAGAGGGCGAGAGACAGAGAGGAAGGAAGGGAAAGATACTTTAAATGTCATCACCACTTACACTTAAAATATCAGCTGTGACAGGTAATTGTTGTGCATATAAGAAGGATAAATGACTATTTATACTTAATCTAAACTGTGAGTGAAGCCCGAGCCAACACCCACTGCTTTAAGACTAATCCATCACTCATCCGCATAATTATAGTAACACCACAGTATGTTCCATACATGCTGCAGAACAATGTGGCTTGTAAATAAGGAAGAGGCTTAAGGTATAAATATTTGCATTGGAATGACACTGGATTGACATTTAACGTCTGATTTTACAGCACTAAAAACATCTTCTCAGTAACTGTGCCATTAACATCTGTGTATCCAGACATAAGCTCTTACGACGGATTTAAAGTCCACAGCGGTCATAAATCACACAGCGAATATGAATCTGATCAGACAGGACTGGTGGTCTCTGTGGTTTGGCAAGTGAGAGGGTGTGTCGTAATCCCATGCCGCGATGACGTCCCAGTTACATAATTCTATAAGCTTTTATTATGTCTTTTCTGGCATCTAGATGTTCGCAGCTGTTATTCTTCACTCTGCTCATCAAAATAAAAAGATATCAGCGGTACTTGAGTGGCGGGATGGAGCGCTGCATCTCCCCGCAGAGACAATAAATGTGATCACTGAGTGGGAATGAAATGGCATTGATAAGGATGGAGTTTTTCAGCTCATTTCAAACTGCAGGTGTTCAGTTATGTGCTCTCAATAAAGCTATCAGCATGTTCTCATATCCACACATCATGATGAAAACATATCTGGGTGCCATTTCAACCCAAAAGAAAGAAATTATATTTTGTGTAATGTGCATTATTTTGATTAAAACACTGTTTCCTGCCAAAATCTCTTGTAATGTTGTTGTTTTGTTTTTGTTTTGTTTGTTTTTTTCAGATGGTTTTTGTAATTCCATTATTCCCAATGTGATTCTCATTACTGGAAAATGTTTTTACACATTAAAAGTTTTAAATTAAAGCCAGCATAAGTGAAAAGCAGTACAACAGTACAACAAAAGCAGTATATATAATGTAATATAATATTTATATATATATATATATATATATATATATATATATATATATATACACATACATACATACATACATACATACAGGTGCTGGTCATATAATTAGAATATCATCAAAAAGTTGATTTATTTCACTAATTCAATTCAAAAAGTGAAACTTGTATATTACATTCATTCATTACACACAGACTGACATATTTCAAATGTTTATTTCTTTTAATTTTGATGATTATAACTGACAACTAAGGAAAATCCCAAATTCAGTATCTCAGAAAATTAGAATATTACTTAAGACCAAAACAAAGAAAGGATTTTTAGAAATCTTGGCAAACTGAAAAGTATGAACATGAAAAGTATGAGCATGTACAGCACTTACAATACTTAGTTGGGGCTCCTTTTGCCTGAATTACTGCAGCAATGCGGCGTGTCATGGAGTCGATCAGTCCGTGGCACTGCTCAGGTGTTATAAGAGCCCAGGTTGCTCTGATAGTGGCCTTCAGCTCTTCTGCATTGTTGGGTCTGGCATATCGCATCTTCCTCTTCACAATACCCCATAGATTTTCTATGGGGTTAAGGTCAGGCGAGTTTGCTGGCCAATTAAGAACAGGGATACCATGGTCCTTATACCAGGTACTGGTAGCTTTGGCACTGTGTGCAGGTGCCAAGTCCTGTTGGAAAATGAAATCTGCATCTCCATAAAGTTGGTCAGCAGCAGGAAGCATGAAGTGCTCTAAAACTTCCTGGTATACGGCTGCGTTGACCTTGGACCTCAAAAAACACAGTGGACCAACACCAGCAGATGACATGGCACCCCAAACCATCACTGACCGTGGAAACTTTACACTGGACCTCAAGCAACTTGGATTGTGTGCCTCTCCTCTCTTCCTCCAGACTCTGGGACCCTAATTTCCAAAGGAAATGCAAAATGTACTTTCATCAGAGAACATAACTTTGGACCACTCAGCAGCAGTCCAGTCCTTTTTGTCTTTAGCCCAGGCGAGACGCTGTCTGTTGTTCAAGAGTGGCTTGACAAGGAATGCGACAGCTGAAACCCATGTCTTGCATACGTCTGTGCGTAGTGGTTCTTGAAGCACTGACTCCAGCTGCAGTCCACTCTTTGTGAATCTCCCCCACATTTTTGAATGGGTTTTGTTTTACAATCCTCTCCAGGGTGCGGTTATCCCTATTGCTTGTACACTTTTTTTCTACCACATTTTTTCCTTCCCTTCGCCTTTCTATTAATGTGCTTGGACACAGAGCTCTGTGAACAGCCAGCCTCTTTTGCAATGACCTTTTGTGTCTTGCCCTCCTTGTGCAAGGTGTCAATGGTGGTCTTTTGGACAACTGTCAAGTCAGCAGTCTCCCCCATGATTGCGTAGCCTACAGAACTAGACTGAGAGACCATTTAAAGGCCTTTGCAGGTGTTTTGAGTTAATTAGCTGATTAGAGTGTGGCACCAGGTGTCTTCAATATTGAACCTTTTCACAATATTCTAATTTTCTGAGATACTGAATTTGGGATTTTCCTTAGTTGTCAGTTATAATCATCAAAATTAAAAGAAATAAACATTTGAAATATATCAGTCTGTGTGTAATGAATGAATATAATATATAAGTTTCACTTTTTGAATGGAATTAGTGAAATAAATCAACTTTTTGATGATATTCTAATTATATGACCAGCACCTGTATATATATATATATATATATAATGTGTGTGTGTGTGTTCACACAAATTCATTTTCAAAATTATTATAAAATTATTATTAATGTACAGTAGTGGCCAAAAGTGATGTCCGGAGGGGATACTTGTTTTTATGACCCTACAAGTTCAATTTCTATGCACAAAATGCATAGAAAAATAAAAAGCTGTTAAAAAGTGTTAAAAATAGTTAAATAATTGCCCATGCAAATATTTTGCTGAAGGACAAAGCTGTAGCGTTGACCCCTGTGACCCCTTCAAATGGCCACTCACTCAATCGAAGAATCTTGGGATTGAAGCACACAGATCTTTAACTGCTAATAGAATTGACCTCTATCGGCATGAGTGAATTGCTTTAGGCTCCATTAGATTGATCCTAGACCAATTTTACAATCTTCCCTTTACAATGACTCCACTTAGGGATTGTGTGGAAAAGCTGGATCAGCATCTGACATGGAAGGACTGAATAATGTGTTGTTACAGATTTCTGAGCAATGCAGTGGAATCAAACATTTTTGACGAGAATAGAACACAGCCTGGAGATGATTATTCATTATAAATGGACCATGTAATCCAGGCAGTTAGTTTGCAACTGATGATGGATTTCATAAAACAGCATGAGAATAGGAACGTTATTTTTCCATTCCTAGCTTATTTTATGAGTTTCAACTTGTTTATAATTTCAGGTCAATTGACAGTGGTTATCTTTCAAATTTTAGCAACAGAGAGTGGTGGAGTAAAATAACAGTGTAAACTCCATACTTTACCTTGTTTCCTCAATATAGACTGATTCCAAAACAGTGGCAGCATATTCCAGGTTTTTCTTTAGGTCTACGAGAGACGCCTCTCCCCTCTCCAACTGTTTTATCAAACATCGTAATCTGGAAAACAAGAACATGCACATACATTAATTCTAAAAACACAACTGAGCGGCTGTGTATTTTGCAAAGCAATTATCTGAGAGCACCAGTCAACGTCAGCGTGACAAATGCAGCATTTAATTCTGCAAAACAAAGATCAATATTAAACTAACATACACATAAAAATATAAATCCTGTAACACTGCAACAAGAAAGTACCTACATTATATATACACTGTTCCAAATTATTATGCAAGTGACATATCAGCAGGATTTCAGTACAATAAACAAATTCAGATTTTAGTTTTTCAAAGAAAGTGTTTGTTTGTTTCATTTCTCCATATCTTTTTAGATAACTGGTATCAATCTCAGACGGGTTTGTTCAATAGGTCTTCTTAGGTAAATGAATGTATAAGATTTTTTTTTTTTTTTTTTTTAAACAAAATAGAAAATACTTTTATTCAGCAAGGATGCAGTAAATTGATCAAAAGTGACAGTAAAGACATTTATAATATATAATTTAAAAAAAATAAAAAAAAATATTAAGCAGCACAACTGTTTTCAACATTGATAATAATTAGAAATGTTTCTTGAGCAGCAAATCAGCATATTAGAATGATTTCTGAAGGATCATGTGACACTGAAGACTGAAGTAATGATGCTGAAAATATAGCTTTGATTACAAGCATAAATTACATTTTAAAATATATTCACATAGAAAACAGTAATTTTGAATTATAATAATATTTCACAATTTTGCTGTTTTTACTGTTTTTTTGATCAAATAAATGCAACCACAGTGAGCAAAAGAGACTTCTCTCAAAAATATTATAAAAATCTTACCGACCCCAAACTTTTGAATAGCGTTGTATACACAAACTCTAGATTATGGTATAATGACTGAATTCTTCTGTTAAATGTTCAAAAGTGTCTTCAGAAGCTTGTCTTTGTAAGACTAAGCTTGATTAATTGAGCTTTTAAGGATGATTGATTAACTGAAGCTGTTAGTCTTATCAAATCCATCTTCAATGTCCCTCTTCCAGGAAAGACTTTCAAACCGAACCACTCAAATGTTCTCCAGCCCTTGATGTGTCTGTTAAAACAATTAGACTGTCTGAGGAAATTTTAATGGGGGGAAATCATTAAATAATGGTGAAATTATTGGTAACACTTTATTTTCATGGTCCCCTTTAGACATTCTGTTGACTTTAAGTAATATTGCACCTACATGTCAACCAACTCTCATTAAAGTATTAGAAGAGCATTAGTAGACTGTCTGCTTAATATCTGCTAACATTTTATTTTGATGGTCCCCCAACAGACATTCTACTGACTATAAGTAACTTTGCAAATACATGTCAACTTATTCTACTAACCCTAATAGTCTACTAATGCTCTACAAATACACTACTGAGAGTTAGTAGATGTAGGTGCAACGTTACTTATAGTCAACAGAATGTCTAAAGGGGACCATCAAAATAAAGTTACTAACAAGGAGAGTTAGTTGACATGTAGTTGAGCAATAATGAGTTAGTTGACATGTAGTTGACCAATAATGAGAGATAGTTGACATGTAGGTGCAACGTTACATATAGTCAACAGAATGTCTAAAGGGGACCATCAAAATAAAGTGTTACTAATAATGAGAGTTAGTTGACATGTAGTTGACCAATAATGAGAGTTAGTTGACATGTAGTTGACCAATAATGAGAGTTAAAGTAGTTGACATGTAGTTGACCAGTAATGAGAGTTAGTTGACATGTAGTTGACCAATAATGAGAGTTAGTTGACATGTAGGTGCAACATTACATATAGTCAACAGAATGTCTAAAGGGGACTATCAAAATAAAGTGTTACTAATACGGAGAGTTAGTTGACATGTAGTTGACCAATAATTAGAGTTAAGGTACTTGACATGTAGTTGACCAGTAATGAGAGTTGGTTGACATGTAGGTGCAACAATTCTTATAGTCAACAGAATGTCTAAAGGGGACCATCAAAATAAAGTTACTAACAAGGAGAGTTAGTTGACATGTAGTTGACCAATAATGAGAGTTAGTTGACATGTAGTTGACATGTAGTTGACTAGTAATGAGAGTTAGTTGACATGTAGGTGCAACGTTACATCTAGTCAACAGAATGTCTAAAGGGGACCATCAAAATAAAGTGTTACTAATACGGAGAGTTAGTTGACATGTAGTTGACCAATAATGAGAGTTAGTTGACATGTAGTTGACATGTAGTTGACCAGTAATGAGAGATAGTTGACATGTAGGTGCAACGTTACATATAGTCAACAGAATGTCTAAAGGGGACCATCAAAATAGTGTTACTAATACGGAGAGTTAGTTGACATGTAGTTGACCAATAATTAGAGTTAAGGTAGTTGACATGTAGTTGACCAGTAATGAGAGTTAGTTGACATGTAGTTGACCAATAATGAGAGTTAAAGTAGTTGACATGTAGTTGACCAGTAATGAGAGTTAGTTGACATGTAGATGACCAATAATGAGAGTTAAAGTAGATGACATGTAGTTGACCAATAATGAGAGTTAAAGTAGATGACATGTAGTTGACCAATAATGAGAGTTAGTTGACATGTAAATGCAACAATTCTTATAGTCAACACAAAGTCTAAAGGGGACCATCAAAATAAAGTTACTAATAAGGAGAGTTAGTTGACATGTAGTTGAACAATAATGAGAGTTAAAGTAGTTGACATGTAGTTGACCAATAATGAGAGTTAGTTGACATTTAGTTGACCAATAATGTTAGTTGACATATAGTTGCAACGTTACTTATAGTCAACAAAATGTCTAAAGGGAACCATCAAAATAAAGTGTTAGCAATAAGGAGAGTTAGTTGACATGTAGTTGATCAATAATGACAGTTAGTTGACATGTAGGTGCAACAATTCTTATAGTCAACAGAATGTCTAAAGGGGACCATCAAAATAAAGTGTAACCAATTATTTTTTGAAGTGGAACTACCAGTGACAAATGGAAATCCTTTTTAATAACAGTCCTTGAGTCACAACATGACAGGTCAGATTATTGAAATGACACAATGCTATTTATTGATGGGTGCTAAAAGGTCACAGATTCAATCAATTCATTGATTTCAGATTTGTGCACATTGCTCACAGATATCTAGTTGACTTGCCACTATGCAGTTGAAACATTACCTCAGTGATTTGGTCTATCATTGGTCCTATTTAGGGACTGCTAGGTAAACATCATGCTTACTAGTAATTATCCACACGATAACTGCCACATATTTGCATGCAAATATATATCTGATATTCATATGTTACATTTGTCTTAATGTGACAGTAGTTGGCATTACAGCAGCACAAAATCCAGCTGGGTCCCAACTGTGTCCAACGACACAGGTAGATTTTTTTACCAGGAAAGCGATTTCACACCAGTAAGGGGGTGGGCGGCTGTCACCATGACAATCACACAGTGTTGGTGTGCCATTGATGCTTTGGGGTCAATTCAATCACACGGGAAGATTAACATTTTCCACTCAACATTTTGACAGCTGCCTGCAGATAAAAAGGAAACCCAAACCCCAACAGCCCTGTTCATCCCAGCACCTGATCTCAAATCACACTCATAAGTCTCAATCAAACACAATACGACACTAGTTTAGTATGTAATGCAAAAAAACAAAAAAACAAAAACAATAACATTTCCATATGTGTCAAACCAGAAGACAACTTCATTGCTCAGAGGTTCCTTGAATGAGGTCTTTTTCTGCAAAGTCTCTTTATTTAATTTGATTGTGGTCTATGAAAAACAGTTGCGATATTAAAGAAATTAATTTAGTTTATTTTATACAGTCAGTTACTTTGTGCATGCAAACTGTTATAGAAAGATTTAAGACGAACGTAACAGGCTTGTGTTCGAGATCCAGAGAGATAATGCTGTCCATCAGAAGCATGGCAACAATAGCCGTCTTTAACGCTCCCCACACAAAGCTTGTTTCTGCCGGGATTGACAGATGTCTCAAGACGTGTGGGTGGAACATGACGTTTGATTGGATGAACACAGCTGTCCGTGTCAGCGGCTGCCAATCAAGTTCAGCAAAGCAAAATCATTTCATGAAAAATGTCAGCTGATTATTTTTTGCCACGGGAGAATAACTGCAGCTTCACCTCAGATACACGCTGCAGGACGTGCAAAAACTGTACAGTTATAATCCTGTTCATTCCTATCCATTTAATGATTTGTTTATTCAACCTTACAAAGTCATTCCTGCTGGAACAAAGTCTGAGATTCAGGCATCAAACTTTATTCAGGCTTCTCTTGCACCACAAAAAAAAAAAAAAAAAAAAAAAAAAAAAAACTTGCTGAGATAACTCAAATATCCAAGTTGGTTAATAAAACTTCACATTTTAAGTTGACTTTGGAGAAAGTCTGCTAAAATACTCAAATGTAAAGGTAGTCATAAAAAAATAGACAGACTACAGTTAAATTGTTGAAAAAAGGCTGTAAAAATTTAGCGTTAGGATAACTTTCCCAGAATTATCTTGTTGAGAACTCAAATATAAAAGTTATCACCTACTACAACTTCACATTTCAAGTTGACTAAACTTAAATTAAGGCAGCACGAACACTTACTTTAAGTTGAAACAACTTTTTTTACATTGTAGAGGCTATACCTTTTAAAGTCCCCCTGTAGTCAATAATTGTATCCCTTAAAACTCATCTTTAATCACCAAAATGACACATTTAAAAAATTTTTCCTGTGAATTTCTTTTTTTTTTTTCATGCCTTAAAATAGCTTGAATGTAACTCTACACCCTTGCCTCATTTATTATACGCAAATATATGAATATGCCAATTAGCCCCACCTCCACTCGCACTAGCTCAAGAGATCCATTTGGTCAACTTACTGAGGTAAACACTGCACAATGGTATCGCTTTTTACAACGTCGGACACATAACGGGATTAATATGATTAGCCTTTTGCTTGACTACATTATCAAACAGCTAATAATGTGTTGTTAATGTTACACAAACCATGTTCCCGTTCACATGGCACATGGCTTGTCTTACAGCATATTAAAAACACCATATAGACATATAAACAACATTACAAACTTGATTTTCACCACAGAGTGAATAGGTGAATAGCTTTAAATATCAGGCTTCACTTAAATTTGACAAAATTTAATTTTAACAGATACGTTTACACTAAATACATCTACTAAAACTAGAAGAGTTCTCTGCATCATTGCCTAAAACATCAGTTGTAGATATGTGCAATACAATGTTACATAAAAACAAACAATGTTTCATACTTAGACAATTCTTGTTAGACAAAAAGTAAAGTTTGTTTCTGGAAAAGCTATAGTCACCCTAGTGAAAAGTTTCACTCCTAACTAAAATCCATCGTGTTGCAAAATGGGTTATACTAACAAAAATGTTTTAATGGTCAAATCATGTAGTTGTATAAGGTCACAATAGCACTTTTTTGTAAAGACATGTTGATAAAAATAGATGTTCACATGCTAAAGTCTGCTGGGATGCTCAACATAGCTAAAGTTAGCTGGCTAGAGCTAATAGTCAGCATGAGAATTATTATTTTAAACATTCATCCCCATTCATCCATCATACAAGCTTTTATGGCTGTGGAAAAGAGGTTTCTGCCAGAGAGAGGTTAGTCCATAATGTGGCTTCCATTTTGAACATGGAATGATCCAGCAGGCTATAAATTCAGTCTCCCAATGCAAAGCCACCATTCACACTGACTGCTTATGAGATATTCATGCAGAAGTGCTCAAGTGCTTTGAGGCAGGCAATGTTTTCTGGCTAATGAATCTCCAATTGAATTTGCATCAATGGGAGAGAAAAATTCACAGATGCTGCAGGTTTAGGCTGTTGTGAATACTGAGCGTTTTTCAGAAATTTCAGAAGATATCGTCAATGGTTTGTTCATGTGAATAGCTCACCTGTTGGATATTGCATGTGCACACATAACCGTCTATGTTCAACCTGTTAACTGTCACCTCCCTTTTTGAGCATCAATCTTAACTTAAATGGCTGTAATTCATGAATGTTTTTGAATACAGGTCAAGGTTGGTCTCTTTTTAAAGATACTCAGCAGATTATTGCAGAAGTCAAAGAACTTGAAAAAAAATTAAGAGAAGTTTAAGTTTACTATAAAGCAAATGTACTGAATTAAACATTTTGTATAACATATATGTAACAAAATTATTTGTACTCTAAAATCAAAGCCATCTTTCTAACAAAGTTGTGTTCCAAATTTGAAGTTGATATCACAAAAATTGAGCCCGCTAAAATAATTTAAAGTACCATTTCCATGGTAAGGCAATGTCCAATTTCAAAATGGTTTTCACAGGATGAATTTTGTGTGCTTAAGCTTTTGAACGATACCTAATTTATGATGATTACTAAAATACACTTACCAATCACTTTATTAGGTACACCTGTTATACTGCTAATTAACGCAAATACATCTAATCAGCCAATCACATGGCAGCAACTCAATGCATTTAAACATGATCAAGATGATCTATTCAAAGTTCAAATTGAGCATCAGAATGGGAAAGAAAGGTGATTTAAGTGACTTTGAATGTGGCATGGTTGTTGGTGACAGACGGGCTGGTGAGAGTATTTCAGAAACTGCTGATCTACTGGGATATTCACACACAACCATCTCTAGAGTTTACAGAGAGTGGCCAGAGGTCAGAGGAGAATGGCCAGAGTGGTTCAAACTGATAGAAAGGCAACAGTAACTCAAATAACCACTGGTCAGAGCATCTCTGAACACACAACACACTTGAAGCAGATGAGCTACAGCAGCAGAAGACACACCGGTGCCACTCCTGTCAGCTAAGAACAGGAAAATGAGAGCTCACCAAAACTGGACAATAGAAGATAGATGAGTCTCGATTTCTGCAGCGCCATTCAGTTAGTAGGGTCAGAATTTGGCATAAAAAACATGAAAGCATGGATCCATCCTGCTTTGTATCAACGGTTCAGGCTGCTGGTGGTGTAATGGTTGGGGGGATATTTTCTTGGCACACTAAGGGCCCCATAGTACCAATTGAGCATTGTTTAAACACCACAGCCTACCTGAGTATTGTTGCTGACCATGTCCATCCCTTTATGACCACAGTGTGCCCATCTTCTGATGTCACAAAGCTCAAAACATCTCAACATGGTTTCTTGAACATGACACTGAGTTCACTAAACTCAAATGGATTCCAGTCACCAGATCTCAATCCAATAGAACACATTTGGGATGTGCTGGAATGGGAGATTCGCATCATGGATGTGCAGCCGACAAATCTGCAGAAACTGCCTGATGCTATATGTCAATATGGACCAAAATCTGTGAGGAATGTTTCGAGCACCTTGCTGAATCTTTGCCATGAAGAATTAAGGCAGTTCTGAAAACAAAAGGTGGGCAAACCCAGTACCAGCAAGGTGTACCTAAAAAAAAAAAAAAAAAGGTATATGTGATAAGGAAAAGGGCAAAAAAAAAAAAAAAAAAAAAAAAGTCATGTCAAGCATCAGGCTACCAGGACACTGAAGGTGATGATACACGAGGTAACTTTTTGAGCAATGTTGCCAGGCGAGGCAATGTTGCCAAGCGATGTTGCTTGGGCACTTTCCCATTGAGAATGGGCAACAAATTTCAATCTAATGTTTCCAGATAGAAATTTGTTGCCCATTCTCAATGGGAAAGTACCCAAGCAACATTGCTTGGCAACACTGCCCGGCAACATTACTCAAAAAGTTGCTCTGTGTATCATCACCTTGAGAGTTAACAAGCTAGGAAACCCATTTAACAACATTTTTATCAACTGTTATGATTTTTACCTAAGTCTGACCACTTAGAAAAGTAATATCACACCATTACCACACCAGTATCATTCAATGGTGCAAATCAAGTTACATGCTAAAGTTTAAAACTTACTGCTATGGGTTTGTTCAAATCCCCAACCCTAAATACTGTATAAGCAATACTAATAGCAAGCTGCACTAACTAGAGCGCAGGGGACAACTAAACTGAGATTTCAGTTTGATTCAAACCCCAGGCATCATAAGACCTCTTTCAAGCTTTGTTTAATCCTTGGCCCGTTATTTTTCTTCCTGGAAACAGTTTGAAATGCAGAGAAAATGTGCTGGCCAAACAGTCCAACAGCTTATTAGAGCGTCCCTGATCTCTGAGCGGGGCATCAGAGGGCAGAGCGACAGACACCACACAGAGATTAAAAACACGCAGACGCACGGAGATATACCGCTCATGCTAATGCTCTTTTCTGTGCAGATGTGTGTGCTGCGCTCTATCCATGAAATCACATGTGGCATTATCGCAGTTTATAATCATGCATGATTTAAAGAGTCAATCTTTGATAAGTGATACAAACATGTCCAATTGATCCCACATTATAATAATAAAAAAAATAATAACACTAACAACAGATGTACTTGGTTACTTTTTTTTTTAGATTACACAACAGGGAAAAATATATATACAATAAAATTATATATATATATATATATATATATATATATATATATATAATAAATGTACTGTAAAAAATAAAATGTATTTATTTGTTACAAAATAAAATATATAATAAATATTTAAATGAACTTAAATTTTAAGGACATAAACACTGAAAAAGAAAACATTAAAGGTATTATTTAATAAGTTCCCTGAGTATTTATTAAAAACAAAATGTCTGTGGCATTCAAAATAAATGAGGAAGAGCTTTTTAACTATTCATGGATTGAAGAGATTACACAAATTGCCAGGAATCGCAAAAGTATTACAGAGTAACCTCTAACCCTACTAAAAATATTTAAGTTGAGATTACATGATCATTTTAAATTAAATGTATGAGTTAGCTTACTTAGATACTTTAGGTTAAGAGCAATTAACATGTATAGTAGCCTACAAAATAAAAATCTGCTAGTTCTGTACTTAAACTTTGAATTTCTTAACTTAAAAAATTTGAGGTAACTGATTACCTCAATTTTTTTGAGTTTTGCAAACTTATTTGGGTTTACAGTGTATAGTGAACAAACCACTAAATTATGTGTTAAATATTAATTATGGTAACACCTTACACAACATTGTAGCATTTGTTTTGCAACACTCTGGTGTCTTCGGTGTCACAACATATTATAGTTACTTCACAAAACTGTACCATATAACCAAACAATGATCAAATCATTAAGCTCTGAAATTTATTGAAGAATAATGGCAAGTGCTGCCAAATGTTGTACCATTAAATTGAACCCAAATCTAAATATCTAAATGTCTCTCTCTTTGAAAGTATTAAGACTTTTTACAACTCAAAGGTTTATGAGTGGCTCAAGAAGCGTTCATAAACACATTACTGAAACAACACGCTAATTTACTTTCTCTATCTCAGCGGCAGCCAATCAGTGCATTATGGGTCAGACTGGGCAGGAAATCAATTAATGACGAACGATCTGAAATAATGATGGAACACTGTGTTGCCGGGGTCTGGAGAAATGTCAGTGCATTGTTTTACTGTGTAATTAGACAGTTAATAAGAGCCTTAATGAACAACATGCTCTCCATCTCCATGGGTAAAAGTATTGGAGAACGAAGACACACCGTGGGGTAAATACTTCTGTTTCATAATCAGCAAAAATGCTGGTGCCTCGTAGCTAAAGAACATAATTTCTGATCAAATGTGTTTCAATTAGAAGAGGAAGAGTTGTGATGTAGCAGCTGGTTTTAAATGAATTTTCTGATTAGCTCTGTACTCTCTCTAACTAAAACAGAGTTGTTCAAAGAAAGCATTCAATTAGCATCTTAATGGGTGACTGTGGCACTATTCCAATCCTTAGTAGGTTGCTACCTAGAGAGCATGCTAACTAAAATGAAACACATACTATAAGTGACTGATTTAAAGTGCTCTATGGAGGCAGCAAAATGCACAGCACACACACAATTTTTTTTAATTATTTTTTTTAATGGAAACTGCTTATTTTAATTATCTGTAATAACTATCTGTATCAATACTGTTCAGGATTAAATACAAACCCGATTCCAAAAAAGTTGGGACACTGTACAAATTGTGAATAAAAAAGGAATGCAATAATTTACAAATCTCATAAACTTATATTTTATTCACAATAGAATATAGATAACATATCAAATGCTGAAAGTGAGACATTTTGAAATGTCATGCCAAATATTGGCTCATTTTGGATTTCATGAGAGCTACACATTCCAAAAAAGTTGGGACAGGTAGCAATAAGAGACCGGAAAAGTTAAATGTACATATAAGGAACAGCTGGAGGACCAATTTGCAACTTATTAGGTCAACTGGCAACATGATTGGGTATAAAAAGAGCCTCTCTGAGAGTGGCAGTGTCTCTCAGAAGTCAAGATGGGCAGAGGATCACCAATTCCCCCAATGCTGCGGCGAAAAATAGTGGAGCAATATCAGAAAGGAGTTTCTCAGAGAAAAATTGCAAAGAGTTTGAAGTTATCATCATCTACAGTGCATAATATCATCCAAAGATTCAGAGAATCTGGAACAATCTCTGTGCGTAAGGGTCAAGGCCGCAAAAAAACCATACTGGATGCCCGTGATCTTCGGGCCCTTAGACGGCACTGCATCACATACAGGAATGCTACTGTAATGGAAATCACAACATGGGCTCAGGAAT
Source organism: Ctenopharyngodon idella (assembly GCF_019924925.1). Lineage (NCBI taxonomy): Eukaryota > Metazoa > Chordata > Actinopteri > Cypriniformes > Xenocyprididae > Ctenopharyngodon > Ctenopharyngodon idella. The sequence continues at coordinate 38,467,013 of NC_067221.1, read as the reverse complement.
ACTTCCAGAAAACATTGTCGGTGAACACAATCCACCGTGCCATTCACCGTTGCCGGCTAAAACTCTATAGGTCAAAAAAGAAGCCATATCTAAACATGATCCAGAAGCGCAGGCATTTTCTCTGGGCCAAGGCTAATTTAAAATGGACTGTGGCAAAGTGGAAAACTGTTTTGTGGTCAGACGAATCAAAACTTGAAGTTCTTTTTGGAAAACTGGGATACCATGTCATCCGGACTAAAGAGGACAAGGACAACCCAAGTTGTTATCAGCGCTCAGTTCAGAAGCCTGCATCTCTGATGGTATGGGGTTGCATGAGTGCGTGTGGCATGGGCAGCTTACACATCTGGAAAGGCACCATCAATGCTGAAAGGTATATCCAAGTTCTAGAACAACATATGCTCCCATCCAGACGTCGTCTCTTTCAGGGAAGAATTTGCATTTTCCAACATGACAATGCCAGACCACATATTGCATCAATTACAACATCATGGCTGCGTAGAAGAAGGATCCGGGTACTGAAATGGCCAGCCTGCAGTCCAGATCTTTCACCCATAGAAAACATTTGGCGCATCATAAAGAGGAAGATGCGACAAAGAAGACCTAAGACAGTTGAGCAACTAGAAGCCTGTATTAGACAAGAATGGGACAACATTCCTATTCCTAAACTTGAGCAACTTGTCTCCTCAGTCCCCAGATGTTTGCAGACTGTTATAAAAAGAAGAGGGGATGCCACACAGTGGTAAACATGGCCTTGTTCCAACTTTTTTGAGATGTGTTGATGCCATGAAATTTAAAATCAACTTATTTTTCCCTTAAAATGATACATTTTCTCAGTTTTTTGGAATCGGGTTTGTATTTATAATCAAAATTTTTCTCGACTAGACCGAACTGACCAGAGATGGATAGCTATTTATAGATCAATTTCACTTCTGAAAGCAAAATACTTTGTCTTAGACATGCCTACAGCAAATATATAAGCACAGTCCCTTATTCTCAAACACACAGGCACAAAATGAAAGGAAAAAGAAGATATTAGGGCATCTGCACACAATCCATTTCCATTCTTCCTCCCTTGAGTACCTGCACAAATTGGAAGTAAATGACACAAGCACATCATATAAACAAACACTGTAGGAAATCAGCAGACGCTGATAGGTTGTGCTGACGTGTACATTAAAAGAAAAACAGAGGAGTAATCTGGATTAAATAGACGAGGACGGTTACTGAGGGATCCAGATGGCACGCAGTAGACGTTAGGGAAGGAAAGATGGCAGAAGACACTTGAGTGTAACTTGAATATATCTTGCTAGCACTGTCACTATCTATACCTATTAGGTAAAAAATATTCACAGAAGACATTTTATACCTCAGTTCTTTTTCCTAGACAGCAGTGAGATTACCTGAGAGCAAATGGAGACTCCTGCTTCTCAGATGCTTCTGAGAAAAAACACTACAGTAAATGTCACATGACTGTGTTTACATGGACAAAACGATTTTGATATGAATCAAAATATTGTCATACAGGTAAAAAAGTTAAAAGGGGTCATGCATTAACCAGACTGGTAATACACTCTAAAAAATGCTGGGTTAAAAACAACCCAAGTTGGGCTGAAAATGGACAAACCCAGAGATTGAGTTGTTTTAACTCAGCGGTTGGGTTAAACGTTTCCCAACGTGCTGGACAATTTCATTCAACCCAACTGTTGTTTAAAAATTACTATATGGCTGGCTTAAAATTAACCCAAAATGGTTTGGAAATTAAAAATCAGACACATAATTACTAGAGGCAACAATGATAATCAAAAGGTGAACATTTATTAATAAGCAATTTAATAAATGTTTATTGTAGAGTTGTCAAAAGTACAGACTTCGGTACCAATCAGTACTGAAATTTTAAAAATGTGACGCTTTGAGCGCTGTTGAGTGGATTCGTAAACACCTCTGATTGGCCATTGTGTTGACATGCTCATCGGATATGTCTGTGATTGGCTATAATGATCATGGGAGAGTTTGGAAGCACACGGAAGTGTCCCGTGTGTATCTGTGTAAGCGCTCGGTGAAGAGCGTAACTGATGACTATTTACAACATTTTTGAAGCGTTGATCATTGAAGCTAATCAGACATATCTAATGAGCCTGTGAACACAATGGCCAATCAGAGGTGTTTACGAATCTGCTCAACAGCGCCACATTTTTAAAATTTCAGTACCGACTTGGTACCGAAGTTGGTACTTTTGATAAATACAAAGTTCTAATATGAAACTCTAATGGGCAGGCTAATAGGTCCTTTAACTCAACCAGCTTGTAATCACATTATTATCTATAGGACACAGAAGATTGGTTCCTGCTGTATCAGTAGCCAATGAGCTTGCGTGCTCAATCTTCAAATACATGAGTAGCATTTGCCTTAGCAGTGCAGCGCGCTTCAGAAACCCTCCACCTTCCCCAGCTCCACGTGTATAGATCTGCTACTGGTAATTCATGTACGCTATATTGTGCAGCAGCAGCATGTCTTACTTGCTCACAGCAGCGTGTTGTGTATGTATTGGCAGTAGCAAGTCCCGTACTTGCTCTGCAGCAGCAGCAGCAATAAAAGCAGCAGCAGCGTAGTAGATCTATTCTGCCAAGACCAAACACATCTACATTGTCATACCCATTACCATGCCAAACACTCAGAGAGTTGTCATGACAGAACTTTAGTTTATTGTTTAATTATTATTTATTAAACTTATTAATAAATGTTCATTTATTAAACTTATTAATAAATGTTCATTTATTAAACATATTGATAAATGTTCATTTCCAACCTATTTTGAGTTCATTTTAAGCATGCAACACAGTAATTTTTGAACAACAGTTAAATAAAACTATCCAGCAGGTTGGGCAAACATTTAACCCAACCGCTGGGTTAAAACAACCCAATTGTTGGGTTTGTCCATTTTCAATGGTTTGTCCAGTTTCAATAAGTTCTATATACTGTAAATAGTAAACAAATTACTACAATAATAAAAATAATAGTGGTAGTAGTAATAGTAGTAACTCAGTTATTTGAATGGCATGGCTATTCGGGTTTAAATTTAAAACAGTCAAAATATAATACTTAAAAAAAATGAAATATTTTATTTGTTTACCTGCATGTTATGTGTCCATTATTAATCAACATCAGAGAAACATGAACATACAACTGCATTATTAAATTACTGAAATTAACGTAAAATCTCAAATAAATATTTTAGGTCAAAAGGGTTCGGCTGATAAAAAAGTTTGAAAATCCCTGATATAGAATAAAAAAACTCAAAGGTCTAGAGTTTCTCTTATTTAATTACTGTATACTTCTCAAATGTACTATTCATGTCACTGTGTAGAAATTTAATTGGCAAAAACACAAATGTGCAAAAAAGTGCATCTTTAAATAAGAGATCAATTAAATGAAAGCAAAAACAAGCAGTAGTCCTTTGGATACTGCTAAAAACCGAGTTACAAAAATCCTTTTTAATCTTGTGGAGCTCATTTGGTACAGGTCTAGAGTTGTATTGTAAAGTATAAAATGCATCATCAATAGATTTTACGCATATGTAATTTTAGGTTACTAAACCTACTTGGATTTATGCAAATTCATAATAATTAAACTGCATTTTTGAGTGTCATATAGCTTGTGGATAGATGCAGCACTCAGGCTATAAAGATTTCTGTCCTTATTTTCAGAACAAAAGGTCAGTTAGTCACACTGTCGCCCGCTGTAATTCAATAAAAGCAATCCAATTTCTGAAAGGTCACTAAATCTACATATTACTCTATCAGATAAAAACATCATGAGTTTCTTTGGCAGACTGACCTGGTACACACACACACACACACACACACACACACAACACACACACAACACACACACAACACGCACACACAACACACACACACATACACATACACACACAACCAACAGCTAGTGTTTATGGACACAGTGGCTCTGTTCCAAAACCTAGTGAGCTGCTTATGCACTGAAATACAAATAAAGGCTTCATTGGCATCAGTAGTTCCATGAACAACTTTTAACATCTTTCCATTGCACAAAAGTTTCTTTATAGTGGAAAAAGGTTATTTAGATTTTTAAAATGCTCTTCACATGATTCTTTTAAGAACTGTTCACTGAAATGGTTCTTCTATTGCACCACTGTGAAAACCCCCTTTTGGAACCTGTATAGGCAGCATTTTAAGGATGCCATGTTAAATTTAAAGACATGCGTTTATGCATATTGTCCTTATATTGTAATCAGTACGAGCACAAGTTATAATTGCTGCCTAACATGTTCACTGTCTCTGCTTAACTGAAGCACATAACATTTAATTATAGCTGTGTATTACTGGCATATGGACATTACTTTGACACACCCATCTCTGACTGATACCAGAATATTTCCTGATTTGAAAGCTGCTTTGAAACAATGTGTGTTGTGAAAAGCACTGTACAAATAAACTTGAAATGAAATAATTTCATAATAGTATTGGTTGTACAATAATAATACATAAAACATTATATTCATATTTATATTATAATATAAGTTGTATTTAATATATACACAAACAATAAGAATATGAGCAATATCATACGAGTAGGAGTGCGGCAGAGTGCTGTAGGTAATCACAACTGTGCTGATATAGAGCAATATCGCACAACTACGAGTGTGATATTGTGTTTATACAACAGTTAGACGGCGCACGCGTGTAAATAAATAAGGAACAATAAAGGCTGTCTTAAAAACCCTCTTGTGTGAGGAACTACTTCCTTCTGCCAAATCTCAAGTTGACAGTTTAACAGTTGAGCCCAAATCTGTTACCAATTTGAAAACTCACTTTTAAAGTTAAAAAGCTATTATATGTATATTATTATGTGAAATACTTTTATTATGTGAAATACTGAGAGCTATATGCTCTAAGCTATATGCTAAAATTATGTAGAGCAGTAGTATCATGTGAGAGAGAGAGAGAGAGAGAGAGAGAGAGAGAGAGAGAGAGAGAGAGAGAGAGAGAGAGAGAGCGCGATCGAATGAGATTAAACCTGCATCTGAGGCAGCATTCATTCTTCAGGTCAATCTCATATTCATAATACGCTGAGGAAAGCAATATCTTTGTTGTAGTATCCTCTCAACAGTTACTGGGATTTCCGATGACAATTTCCGCTGGACAATTTGGTTGCGTCTTACAAGATGTTGTTGAAAGTAGCCTTAAATAATGTCCTTGTTTACAAACTTGTTTCAGTCCCTTTCAATATAAAAGTCTTTGCTACTGACTCACCCATAAAGACAGTCTCTTGTCACCATCTAATGGTGTAACAATGTAACTTTTACAGAAGTCAAAATCACTAACACCTAGACTGTTTCTCAATACCAAATACTATACTACTATTATTTATATAAAATAATATTTATTGAACTATAATATTTAATAAACAATAATAGCCTTTATAAAAGTTGCTAAGCAATTCAGTCAAAAGTCCAAAGGCAGCGCTCTGATACAGCATTAAAGTTATATAAAATATAAAGTTATGAAATTTTGCCTTCAGCCAAAACTATTTGCTCTGGAACAAATAATAAATTAATGAGACTATAGATTGCCTGTTAAATATTCCCAAAACAAATTATATCTCATGCTTAACCACTATAGAGACATCAGAGCCAGCAGCAAATTCCAGAAGAACTGGCCGAGGTAAGGCTGTTTTTGGCAGATACATGAGTGCCGAACGCCCGCTGACACCCCGGAGCTCACATCTCCGAAAACATCGAAGCAATTAAATAAGTGTTATCTTTATAAACAAACCGCATATTTGAAGTTTAAACAACTACATTCTCGCCTAAAAACTCTTAAAACTACATTTCATGACACAATAACAGTAGTATTTATAAAATTATGGTGGGTTTGCTTGTCCTCTATGACACTCGCTGTGAGAAATGCTGCAAGTGGAGTGATACAAACGGTGAAACGGTTCCTGTGGCGATACTGGCAGAAAATCGCATGGCTGGAAAGACCTTTCAGCCAATGAGATTTGAGGACCGGAAGTAACTGTTGAATTAATATATATAACGTATATTGTTATTGTATTGCTTGCTTTTCCATTTACATTTATCTCATAAAGATCTAGGTTTCCTCAAGGACTTTCTGATTTCTGTAGTTTACCTCACACTTCTGTGTCATACCGATAAAATCTCTAATCTAGCTGCATGACAGCTGACTCTGTCAAGGGAAGCAAAACTGACCTGCGGCCTGTAAGGTGACTCAATCTTAATGGAGTTTCTGTGTTTTTGACCCAAGAGTGGAAGGACCAAATCACTCAACCGAGGCAATGAACACAGATGACAGGTGAGTGTAAAACACTGGAAAAATATCAGTTGCTTGTGTTGTTCTCCTCACATTTCACCTTCTAGTTGCTATTCATCTTCATCAAATGTGAGTGGTGCTTGTCTGTGCCAAACACGCCACCACAGTGCTGGGGTGATGTGGGTGGTTGCCAGGGTTTTGCTATGCGGTTGTTAAGGTGGTTGTTTACTTGCCCAAGTCAAAAGCCCACCCCCAAGTCTCTATTCTGGTCTACTCAATGCACGTCCAAGTAGAAAAGAAACAGCACACCTCTCTTCAACATGCCGCATGATTTGAGTAATCATTCATATTTGTAGAACAAATTTTGGGGTATGAATTACGTGCCAAAATTTAATATTTAAGCATGTATGGGCAATTGAAATAGAGATGGTAACTGCCTCAGCATGCAACACTAATCACATATTGTTGAAGATAAATAGCAAATTATGTTTGTCATATATTCCTCAAGAGAACAAACATCATGTATTAGAGCATAAAATATTCATAAGCCAAAGTAAACAATCAAGCTGTGCTGAGACCCTACATGAGAAGATACAGACCATACAAATAACTCTTCTTTTTTGTTAAACATGTACTTTTGCTCTTCTACCAAATTAAAGTCCACCCTTCGTCCTATGCTTACAGAAAAAAAAATGAGTCCTCGGTTCACTTTACCATTAAGAGCAGTTCTGCTATGACCAGACTCTAATATGCATACTAATGTCTTAAGAACAGACAAGATTTGCTACTTTAACGTTTACTTCCAATTTAATACTCCAAACCATGGCTAATTGCATGAAGGTCTGTTCTGAGCATTTTAAAGATTGGTTTCTCTGTGAAACACAGGCTGTCCAGCACTGATTAATATTCCATTAACAGCTCAATTAAGCCTGATTCATTAGGTGAAGAATAGCAGACCAGCACTAATGTAGAAGTCCAGCAGTGACGGTAAAATGTGGAGGACTTTAAAGTGTCCTACACAGGTTACAATGCCAAAAACCCCACTATAGACATGTATTTGTATTTGTCAGTTTAATTCTTTGCTTGCTAAACACTGACCTTTTTCAGCATAGCCTAAATGTTCTGAAAAAATAAATAGGAAATAATGACATATTTTGATCTGGTCCTCATCAAGAAATGGACCCTTTTCAGTTTTCACATTTTCAGCATTTCCATGACTTTCCAAGAGAGGGAAAAATCTAGAGAGATTGATTACAGCAGTCAGAGGACAGACAGATGTCAAATTTGCTGCCAATCCTTCAACCGTTGTAGAAACACCCTCGCAGAATGAAAAACTTTACTACATTTACGATGCTGATTACTGTGGAAATGCATCATCACAGTCTGTGAAAAGGGTCCATTATATGACTTATGAAGACTTTATACAGCATCGTACTGTATGGACTATATTGTAGGCTATTTATGTTTATCAAAATATGCAATGTCAATTAGTGTGAGCATTGTGTACAGTAGCAAAAACTGCCTTTACAGTCAAAAAAATTGGAAAATGGTGGCGGTCTCAGAGTGAAAAGCTCAAAAGCTGAAGCATATAGGTTAACCTGTCAAGTGCGTGTATTGTTTCAATGTGCTAGAGAAGTATTTTTTTCCCAGCGAATAACTTACATTTGACGTATATTTTTTCAGATGCAGCCTTCAGATTTCCTAAAAAAAAAAAAAGAGCACGCGCATGCGCGTCAAACAGATGCCACACAATAGAGAAAGAATATTAAATAAAATATTTAATCATAAAAATATTTATTATTATTAGTGCTGTCAAATAATTAATAATAATCAAAAAATTATTCAGACATTTTTGATATTTTTGATATATTTTTACTATGATCAAAGTAAATGTTTGTGTTCTACTTTAGCTGGTAACACTGAGTTTGTGCTTTTGTATTTTAATCATCATTTATATATATATCATTTATATAATATATTTATATTTTAAATCTTTTTTTCCACACAAAATGTATACAATAACCTACATTCATTCGTTTATATTCTGTACAGCAATTCACAATAAATATGTGCAATAACATTTTTTAATGTGTAGGCCTACTGAAAATAAAATTTGGATTTGTATCAGATTAATCATAAAATACTCAACAGGTTAATTAGTCAAAATAATCATTAGGCCATAGTTGCAAAAAAACTTTCCACATTCATTGTATAGAAAAGAGCGACAAGGACCTTGTGTTCAATATCAAATCATGCTGGTTTATAATGATGTGAGTGTTAGTAAATGATGACAGGTCATTTTAGGGCAACTATTATTTCTTTAAAAATGTTCTGCCACTAGCCACTGACACACACACACACACACATCCGAAGACAAACATCAGCCAGAGTAAATAATTAATAGTTCTCCACAGTCGGTTCGATATCAATCCTGTTAGGCCGGGCCAGCCGTGCCCAAGCAGCTGATGGATTGGCAATGCCTGGCACCCTGTCGCAGGAGGGCAGGGGTAATAAAGTGGCATGAATGGTTCATTAACCTCAGGAGAGATACTCAGCAGTGAATTAAGTAATCATCTGAGTAAATCTGAGTGCTGACAGGATATAAAGTCTGCTGCAAACTTGATATGAGTGAATAGTTTACGACTTCGCTGGTGTTTGATCTATAGTGCCAATGTGCCGCTGCAGACGATGTGGAGCTTTGAAATTACTAGTGCGAGGAACAGCCTGGACTGCATTTTATTTTGTTTACAGAGAGGAAAAAATCCATTTACAGCTGCCAAAACAAAATAACATGAAAGTCAGGGGACCATATCATGGAAAAAAGGAGCAGTCTTGCTCTTCTGAAATGAAAAAGTTCAAAATACTAAAACTCAAATGTTCACAACTCACAATAAACACCCTTCTCTTTCTAAAAACCATTCAGTGAGCCTAGTTTCACATTGAGTGGTGTGCAAAACTCGTCATCAAAATGACAAGGTGTTTCTATGTGTATGTGGCTGCTTACTGGTCAAACGAGCGAGCCCATGCCCAATATGATATTTTAGTCCGTATGTGGCTTAGGTCAGCTATGTCATTTGCTGTAAAACAGCTATGCTACACCATTAATAAAGCTGCAAAAAATTATTTTTAGAAATCTGTGATGAAGTCACATGAGCATATTAGCACTTGACCATCCACATTTACCTATCAATGAAGTTTAATCTGTTCAGAAACTTGCTCCATCCAGTCACTGTGAAATAGGATAGAAACATTATTCCTATACACCGTCTGCTTATTTTAATTTATAAAGTTTTAAATATGGATATTTTTCTTACAAAAAAACCATCGCTTCACTTCAGAAGGCCTTTATTAACACCCTGGAGCCGTATAGATTATTTTTATAATGGTTGAATGCATTTTTTGGAGGGGCAGAGGCTTCAAAATCTCGCCCCCCATTCACTACCATTATAAAGCTTGGAAGAGTCAGGATATTTTTAAATGGGTCATTGATGAATAAGGTTTTTAAAAGTGTAAAAAAACATAATGGAGATATAATTAATTTTGAAGTTTTATTAAGTATTAACAGTGAGATTATGTGGTTTTTATACAATTATCACTGCTTTTGTCATTTTTTACAAGATGGACAAAATGTGTCACCAAAAAAGTCCGGTTTTACCGAATGACACTTTTGGTTAGACCAAATGACGATATTTTGAAACAATGCTAACAGGCTAGCTAGCTAACAAAAGGACAATCAAACAATTATATTTAGTACAATTTTTTTAAATATAACAACCATGTGGTCCTGTGCAGGTGTCTGAATGATATCACAACCTGTCACATGATATTGAGCGCATGATCCAAAATGGTCCCTTTATAGGGGTTACTCCGAATGACATCAATGAAATTCATTTTTTTGGACATTCTTTCTCACAACAAAGCAACGACTTCTACACATAATTTTAATACCATTTTGCACTATGTTGATATATGATATAAAATCATGCCAGAATAAAAAATACATAATATACATTTATTTAATTTTGAGATGTTTTAATCACAAATGAAATGGCTGTATTGGCCTTTGGACGGTTAAACCGAATGACCTTTTGACACTTCAAAATCTTTAAAATACCTTTATATGTAGCAACATATAATTAAAACCTTTTGGATTCTATAAAACAGATCTAGTTGTACTACCTTACATACTTTGGATGTCATATCTTTGTTTTTTATTATTATTAAGGCTTATTATAAAAAAATGGCCTGTCACATTTACACCTGGTTTTGAGGGTCTGTAAATCATGGGATAATTTTCATTTTTGGGTGAACTATCCCTTTATAATGTTAAAAAGTGTTGTCAATTAGATACTTTTATTTTTTTATTGTAGTAAAAATGGAACTGTTACTACATGTAAAGAACCTTTAAAGAACCATCTTTTTTTTAGAGTGTATTATTATTATTATTGCAGTTGGTATCTAGAGGTGAAGTTTGGTAAAGTTTACCTGAATAAATTTGTGACTTACATAGTATAGTAGACATATTTTCGAGTCAATAAAATGCTGAAAATAATCCTTAAAAGGGGTAGTAACACCAATGTTGAAACTGTTTTCTTTAGCATTTTTGCATATTTTTACAAAGGCAATCAGCTTTATAACCAAATGTACATGTATTATTTTCACAATGTAAGATCGGTCTGATCTGTGAAATTGCTCATCAGTGTCCTGTCTGTAGGTGGCGCTCTGAAGTAGATGGCCAGAGAGAGGAAGTTAATCTTTGAGGGGGTGGTCTTGCACCTGCTCCCACAAAGCAATCATGACAATTACACAGAGTCGGCCCCAGAGGACATACACAAATCTGCTTTAAAAAAAACACATGACAGACCAGACAGAAACGGAGAGAGAGACAGAGAAGTGCACACATGTAGAGAAAAAATGAAAGGGGCGGAGAAAAGGGAAAGGAGTGGGAGGAGCATCAGTGAGCAGAGGAATGTAATTAGCATGAATCTGAATAATCACCCCTCTAATTATCGAGTGCTGGTACAAGGAAGATTCTGAAGCTATGAAAAGTAGAATCACGTAGGGACATTTGACCGGCAATGGAAAGAAACATACTACCCATACCACTTTTTTTTTGTGGTATGCAAATATTTTTTTATGTACAGAACACCCAGATGATCTACTACATTAGTCAAAATGTGCAGTATACAACCAGATCACTCTTCACAGGTTCCACAATGCAACGCGCTCAACTTGATGAAATGAACCGAAAGCAATATCAAATCACAATTTTTAAAGACCCCAGAAAATCCGAATTGGCATTTTGTAGCTGTTAGCTTTAAGGCCATCTTCAAATTGACTTCAAATAGCATACACATTGAAAATGACCAATCTTTCTCTTTCAGGAAAAATGGACAAACAATACTGATGCCACATCTTATCCTCAAAATGTTGTCAAAATTCTTTCAAACACTATGTCCAATGACTGCTGTAGCATTGGCAGGATATCGTAACCAACATAGACACTGAGGGGTACAAGTCCCCGCCAATAATTACAAATGGCCAAATTGTCCCCCCAACATTTGATATTCTTGATGCTGCTCTGCTGCACTCCATTACACACTGCTCTGTTTGTTGTTAGGTCAACATCAAGTTTTAAATGTTACATTTTTAGCCTTCTCTGCCACAGTGGTCTAACAGCACTCGTCAATATAAAAATGATTGAGATGGCCAATCAAATCAAAGAAGGCGGGGCTTACTGTTCACAGAAGACGAGTGGGAATTCCAATGCAATGCTTTAGGGTATGTTTATATAACAACAATGTACTAAAAACAGAAAAGTTTTTCCATTTGTGTTTTTCGCATATAGATGACATTGTCAAAATGATCCCAGTTCACACGGATCCGTGAAAACAACTAAAAACGTTGTATTATGCTGCCAGGCCAGTAGTTGGCGATGTCACTTAGTAAAGAACACTACGCGCCTTTAGACTGAACACGTAATGCGCATGACATCACTGTTTTCACAAATTAGCATTTTTGTAATTTACATGCAGATAATAATGGTATAATTTTCAAACACTTTGAAACCTGTTTTCAGGCCCCCAAAATGCTGTTGTTGTGTAAAGGCCGGAACACACCAAGCTGACGGTCGGCTGTCGGGCAGTTTTTGTTCGTCGGCCGATTAATTTTTCCCAGTGTGTTCCGCACCGTCGGTTGAAGTTGGGCCTCATCGGCTTTTTTTCGGCCGATTCGAAATGTTGAATCGGCGTCGGAGCTCATCGGTCCGTTGGGCCATCTGATCATTCTGATTGGCCGTTCAGCTACTGCCACCTGCTGGTACGGAAATGCATTTCATCTTGCGCAAGCGCAGAATGACGTGCTACTTGGCCGTCGGGTGTCGAGCGTCGGTTTGGTGTGTCAGAGCAACTTTGGACACAGACACTGCCGACGTGAGCCAACTCCGCAGTCTGCTTTCGTCGCCACTAGTTTGTCGGCGTCGGCTTGGTGTGTTCCGGCCTTAAAACGCATAAATAGTTTTTAGTAGAAAATGGTGTTGTGTAAACGTCCCTTCAGTTTTAACAGCGAAAGAGTGTGTGGTAAATAGCTAAACACACAACTGTTTTACGATAGAAATGTTCCACAACCGACAAGTAATGCAAACTACTGAACTTTTTTATTAAATTTTGCCATTATAAATAAAAAATATACTATAATTTACGATTCATTTAATTTATAACTGAAAGTGACGAGACAAGAAACGCTTTGCGTTTATGACATATTAGACATACGAATGAGTGAATGTGTGCATATTTTAAAATAAAATAGAATTTGAAAATAGTTTAAATTGATTATTTTATAACTCCAATTAGACTTATAACTTATTTTACTGTTCTTATTTTTTATTCCCTTAATTGCCTTCTAATTCTATAATTATCTAATTCCTTTCAATTAAAAGACTAATACCCCCTCCCCCCCAGCAAAAAAAAAAAAAAAAAAAATGGATTAAAAACCCTAATTAACTGTATTTCTTTCTGAAATAATACTAACTGGGTGCCACTTTCTAAATGAAACGTGCAATATAAGGATATCATGTGACATGATTTACCATTGTTTTACTGTTTTACATACCTTTTTAATATTATGCAGTGTACATTACAGTATCCTATCAATTCAATTCACAACACCACACTACACAACAGTATTTTAATTACAGATAAACTGCATATCAATATATTTTAAAAGATATCTGCCTGTTTGTCTCTCTCTCTCACACACACACACACACACACACACACAGTCAACATTCAAGACTCACTCTTATCATCAATGGGGATGTCGAGTGGTTTTTAAGAGCTCATGTGAAGTGTGTGTGATTTCTGGTGTCATTTACATGCAGGTGTTTCAGTACCGAATTAGCCCAACGCTCTTCTCTTTACCTTCTGTGAGTGTTTGCAGCCACCACTCCAACATTCTGCATCAATTATTCCTGCATTTATTATCATCCTGTATTTACAGCCTATATTTACTCAAGGGAGCGATCTCCAGGTGCAAGAGCTCTTAGACCTTCTGCCACTGCAGGTCTAAAAAAAGTAAATTCTGTCAATTTATTCACCCTCATGTTGTTCCTTGGAACACAAAAGTTGTTTCAGGAAATATTCAAACTGCTCTTTCCCAGTCAACAAAAGCATACAGAGACCAAGCTCCAAACAGGAACCATAAAATTATCATTTCTTTTATCATTTCAGCTAATTACAAAGAGTATATATGTGTGTGTGTGTGTATTTATTTGATCAAAAATACAGTAATATTGCAAAATATTATTACAATTTAAAATGAAAGGGGCCGAGCAAGATCACATCCAAGGATCTGAACTGTCCTTGGCTAGATGTGAACTTTGAATTGGAACAGTACTTGGGCAGCCACAAGTACTGTACACAAGTACAGAAAAGAACGCATATTAAGAAACGGCGAAAAATTAGTAATCTAATAATTTAGTATAGAAATCTATATGGAAATATTTTGTAACATTATAAACGTCTTTAATTTTGATCAGTTTAATGCGTCCTCACTAAATAAAAGTATTAATTTCTTACTTTAAAAAAAATCATACTAACTCCAAACTTTTGAACTGTACCCTAGTATATTAGTATAATAATAATAAAAGTTTCTAAATAATAATAAATGTTAAAGATAACAAAAGTTACATTGAGAATAACTGCTCAATTAATTTAATATGAAAACAGATCTTCATGTGTGTGTGTGTCCATGCACATAATGCGCTCACACACGTGTGTTTGTAACTGTCCTGTTGCTTCTGTAATGACAGAGTCCCAGAATGCTCTGCAGCCAATTAGCCTGCCATAATTACCCAGACTCCCATTGAGCTGTCAATCAGAGAGGAGCTGCACAGGAAGTCATCCCTCCCTCTGTTAGCGGAGGAAAGTCTCTGCTGAGCCCTCCCCAATTAAACCCACTCTCGCTCTAATATTAGACCTGACTTAACCATCTCTCTCTGTGTGTGTGTTTCTCTCATTCGGTCTCTTTTACGTTATGTTTCAGCATTGGCTCTCCTGACATCTTTCTTTCTCTGTTATTGTCTCTCCACCTCTTCTCACTCATAATTGCAGAGTGCTCAGCTCAAACCGAAGCACATTTGTTTCAACAGATGTTTTCAGAGATGCAAAGAGCCACAAACTGCATACAAACGCAGCACGCTGTCATCGCCTTTCTTTGTGGATTGTGTTGCCATGTAATTCTGATAAATGCACGAGGTAACTCTACTCCATCACAAGCTTACTCCACAATCAGGTCCCAGCATTTCTAATGGGATTTATCAGGAATTCTGAGAAATCTTTTATATCAGCGCCTGCTGGAAAATCCAGCTGAAACTAACTCAAAAGTCAACAGAAATTAGTTGTAAGTTATATTACAAATATCCTGGCTCTTCTAAGCTTTATAATGGGAGTGATTGGAGGTTTTGAAGCCCAAAAAAAGTGCATCCATCGATCATAAAACGTACTCCACGCAGCACCGGGGGGTTAATAAGCAAATCGATAAATTTGTGTAAGACAAATATACTTATTTAAAACTTTATAAAGTAAAATAACGAGCTTCCGGAGCGACAGCCATATGCATTCGACTTGCGTCTAAAAAGTGTTAACATCCACGACGTAGTACACAATCACGCGACGTACTACGCTATGTCCTACGTTATAACGCGCAGTACATCATGTCATTGTGTACATGTGTCGCGGAAGTTAACACTTTTTAGACCAATGCGTATGGCTGTCGTGCTGGAAGCCCATTATTTTACTTTATATAGTTTTAAATAAGGATATTTGTCTTACACAAACGTATTGATTCATATCAGAAGGAATTTATTAACCCTCCGGAGCTGCATTGAGTAAGTTTTATCATCAATGGATGCACTTTTTTGGGCTTCAAAATTTCATCCTCCAATCACTCCCATTATAAAGCTTAGAAGAGCCGGGATATTTTTAATATAACTCTGATTGTGTTTGGCTGAAAGAAAAAGTCATATACAGTTGCATGAAAAAGTATGTGAACCACTTGCAGAATCTGTGAAAATGTGCAAAATTTTAACAAAATAAGGGAGATAATACAAAATGCATGTTATTTTTTATTTAGTACTGTCCCGAATAAGATATTTTACATAAAAGATGTTTACATATAATCCATAAGACAAAAAAATAGCTGAATTTATTAAAATTACCACATTCAAAAGTTTGTGAACCACTGATTCTTAATACTGTGTGTGGTTAACTGGATGATCTATGACTGTTTTTTTTGTTTTGTGAGGGTTGTTCATGAGTCCCTTGTTTGTTCTGAGCAGTTAAACTGAGCTCTGTTCTTCAGAAAAAATCTCCAGGTCCCAAAAATTCTTCAGTTTTCCACCATCTTTTGCATATTTGAACCCTTTACAGCAGTGACTGAATGATTTTGAGATCCATCTTTTCACACTGAGGACAACTGAGGGACTCAAACACAACTATTAAAAAAGTTTCAAACATTCACTGATGCTTCAGAAGGAAACATGATGCATTAAGAGTCAGGGGGTGAAAACTTTTGAACAGGATGAAGAGGTCCAAATTTTTCTTATTTCGCTTGAATATAATTTTTTTTCGTTTAGTACTGCCCTTCGGAAGCAACAGAAGATACTTGCATGTTTCCCGGAAGACAAATTAAATACAATTTACCTTGATCTTCAAATTCCAAATGTTTTCATGTTTTCTGAAGCATCAGTGAATGTTTGAACCTTTTTTAATAGTTGTGTTTGAGTCCCTCAGTTGTCCTCAGTGTGAAAAGACGGCTCTCAAAATCATTCAGTCACTGCTGTAAAGGGTTCAAATATGCAAAAAATGCTGGAAAACTGAAGAATTTTTGGGACCTGGAGATTTTTTCTGAAGAACAGAGCTCAGTTTAACTGCTCAGAACAAACAAGGGACTCATGAACAAACATCACAAAACAAAAAAACAGTCGTAGATCATCCAGGTAACCACACACAGTATTAAGAATCAATGGTTCACATACTTATGAATGGGGTTATTTTAATAAATTCAGCTATTTTTTTTTTGTTTTATGTAAAAAAAAACGCATTTTGTATTATCTCCCTTATTTTGTTAAAATTATTAACATTTTCACAGATTCTGCAAGTGGTTCACATACTTTTTCTTGCAACTGTACATCTAGGATGGCTTGAGGGTGAGTAAATTATGGGGTAATTTTCATTTTTGGGTGAACTGTCCCTTTAAGCACTAAGCAGTAAACAGAATGCACTCTTGCATAGGTCATATTTTTTGTAGGGCTGATAAAAAAAAAACAAAAGGTATTTGGTCACAATCAGCTGCAAAACTGAAAAGCATCTCTTGTGTTTTAAAAGTACAAATAAATAGAATAATGAAAAATAAAACTTAGTTATCTTTGCGCGTGAGAGTTCATTAACATGCGGTAAAAATGGTGAATGCACAAAGTTCAATATCATGCTTTTTCAAGAAATCACAGAAAGATGAGTGAGAAGGAGTGAGACTTCCACGAGTCACGATACAAATCGGCACAATGCCAAATGATTTTGTCTCATTATAACAGCTGAAACAACTTAAAATACTCTGTCATTTATGGTCATGCAGATAAGAATAAGACATTATTCGAAACTATAAAAGGCCTATTTTTATTTGTGTACACTAACAGTAAAAACAAAACATTGTGCTTTTGTAAAATAAAGAAAACAAACAGGATGCCGCTTTCTGTCGTCTTGGTTTTCTTTCCGTGATGTTAGTGGAGCGTGTCACAAAAATTAATTGAAAACTCAGCGTATAGGCTACCAGCAAGCACTTGCATGCCATCTGAAGTCTTGTTTTGAGTTGGCGCATAGATTGTCTCTTCTTCTTCTCTTGTTGTGGCAGTTAGCAAACAGCGATGCATTACCATACACGCACCCTTCTGGATTGGAGCGTGGATCGCCTGTGACTGACTGTATTCGTCATCTGACTGTATGCACCGAACCGTGACGGCCATATTGTGATGGTTCGGGATGAATACATGTACCGTTACACCCCTAGCGTGTTCACACTTGTAGTTCGGTTCTCTTGGTTCTTTTGATCCGGACCAAAAAAAGAAAACAATGCATTTAGTCCTGGTTTGCCTGGTTCATTTTTAACACCAAACCAAAAAAAAAAAAAGCTTTTATGATGAATATTTTGTGACGGAACTTCCAAAACAATGCTGTGTGCTGGGATAAATGCACTCGCTGTATATGCATATGCATATGATGGTATATGATGACAACTCTTGAAGTGTGTAAAGGAGTCAAAACAGCAGCAGGAATTCCTCCATCACACACACAAATGAAGATCTGCTGTGAGGAGACGCGGTTCTGATGCCTGTACCGAGCTATGATTGGCAACTATGATCGCGACTATGACGAGAAAAAACAGGCACTTGAGCATTTTGTCCTTTTTAGGGCCGCATCTTGTGTCGTTTACATGTCTTTGGTCCGTGTTGCGTTCATATTTCATTCGATCCGCACCAGAGTTTGTGTGGAAGCGGACCGAGACCCATCTTTTCAGCGGTCTCTGTCCACTTGTTTGGTTTGGATTGTAGCATTCACGCTTATTCAAATGAATTGTACTAACAGAGCAATCACACTAGGGTTAGTTTTAAGCGAATCAAACATGCCAAGTGTGAACACACCCTAAAAGAACCAATTTTTTCTTAGCGCAATAAATATTTAAATAATCTAAAGAATCTTTTTCCAAAAGAACCTTTTAAGGATTGGAAAATTTCCACAGTTGCTAAAAGTTCTTCATAGAACCATAGATGCCAGTTAAGAACCTATAATTTTTAAGAGTATAGACCACCTTGGAACAGCAATGTTCCACTTACCATGTATAAAAAAAAAAAAAAAAAAAAAAAAAAACAGCATTACCATTTAAAAAAAACTATGAGAGATTTTTCTATCAATTTTCCATCAGGTAAAGGTTTCCATGCTTGAGTGAATGTAATTGAATCTGGCTTATGCATACAGTACACAAAGCACAAATATTGGAGAAATCACATTTATTGCTGAAAGTGTTTGTTCACAGAGGACGGTGATGAGTTCAGCACACCTCAGATCTTCACTGCCTTACCTCTGTGATGTTTTCTTGTACTTTCTCCTGAAACAAAACAAACACAATGTTAAAAACCTGCATTTGGCTACTATTCACATGAATATTTTAACCATTTCTTTAATAATAAACATACACACACAGTCTACATTTAAACCCTGCTGTTTCCCCAATTAACAGGGAACATTCTCAGAACTTTAGCTAACGTTCTCTCAAAGCTATGAACAAATGTTCTTCCAGTAACAGAATGTTTGTTCAATGTTATCTGGTCTTTAATAACATTCTCAACATATTAGCACAAAAACGTTATTTATACATTGGTCATGGAGCGTTTTTATCTGAAACGTTTTAGTTGGATGCTCGTCTAACATTTTTAAAATGTTTTTTAACTTGTTTCAGAAAGTTCAGAGAACATTCAAAAGTAACTGTTATAATGTTTTAAGAATGCTAAAATGGAACGTTACCTTAACGCAAAACATTTAATAACTGGACGTTTTGAATGTTCAGATAACATTCAGAAATAATGTTTTCTTAATGGAAACTTAATGGGAACGTTAGCAAAACGTTCTTAGAACATATTTTTGAGATTAAAATCACGTTTTAATAGTACGGAGCCCCTAAACAGACATGGGGGGGGGGGGGGAGACAGTAGTAATAATAATAATAATAATAATAATAATAATAATAATAATAATTATAATTCAAAGCTTTTGTGTTCTCTCGCAAATGTTTTGCGTTCCCCCGAGAAACTTTGCATTCTTACGCAAATGTTTTGCGTTCCTCCGAGAAACTTTGCATCCTCATGTAAATGTTTTGCGTTCCCCCGAGAAACTTTGCATTCTCTCACAAACGTTTTGCGTTCCCCCGAGAAACTTTGCATTCTCATGCAAAATGTTTTGCGTTCCCCCGATAAACTTTTGAGCTCTTTGCGAGCGAACGCAAAGTTTCTCGGGAAACACAAAAGCACTGACAAATAATTTTTCCTTCATGTCATATTTTTTCCCTTCACCATGTCCCTCTAGGAGCGCCGTATAAAAGTGGTCTAATGTATTTATAAATGTAAAAACATTCCATAAAGATGAATATTAATTTTCATGAGCAAACCTTGTTATATTATATTTTTCAGATTAAAAGTCTCCACATATAACACATGCAAACTCACGCCCTTTCTGATTTAAATATATAAAAAAAATAAAACGTCTCAATATCTAATTGATACAGTGAAATCAAATCTTTTCCATTTTTGAGACTACACAAATTTTGTTTCAAAAGCCATTAAGCATCCTAGTATTTATGACTTTGAATACAGGCTGTTTAAAGGATCACTTCTTCTGGTATGTTTTTACGGTGTCGCTAACAATCCAGATATGTGCTTTTATAAAGTCCATTAACAACACAAGGACGGTGAAGCAATTAGTCAGCACACAAGAAAAATCTGAGCTGCCCAATCATTACTCATTCCTGCCATAAGCCACTATCACTGGTGCCTGAAATTGCTCCGTAAGAGAAGGAAACTCCTCTACTCTCTCCCTTTTCTTTCTGAAGTCACCAAACACAATTATGAGTACTGCTTCACACCATTAAGAGGTTGTACGCACACAAGTGCACATGCATAACCATGTCCACGTATGCGCACACACCCACGACAGCTGTGCATGTTTGAGGCTTTCTGTGAGATTAAATGCTGATGCAGTCAGATTTAGCCACTGCAGTAACCTTTAACATCCACATATACAGCTGCTTCTACATGCCCAACACACTGCAAAACAGCTTAACACCCCATGAACTGGCCTGACGTCCTGTGACGAGCAAAAATCCAACCCAGTAAAGGGACTGACGCAATTTTGGCAAAAAGAGCACTTGTTTTGCCCTCCGTTACACAGAACAGCAAAAGTGCTTAAAACAAATTCACAATTTTATTTGTGCACATGCATATTCAATCTTCAAGACATGCTGCACCAGGTGTGATGCCAATTACCTTATATGCACTTTTATGGTGCTTTTTGATGTTTTTTGAGCGTGACAGCCATAGGTTACTATCTGCTGTCATTGCAAGGAAAAGAACAGCTTGGATATTCAGCAAAATTCTCATTATTCGGCTTTTGTGTTACAGAAGACAGAAAACATGTTTGGATTGACTACACTGTAAACCCGAATAAGTTGGCAAAACTCAAATGGCAATCAAATTTTTGACTCTCCAAAAACCCACATTAACAGAAACTCTTCTAAATTAGCATAACAAAACATTAATCACTACTAAATCTCCCATTTAACATTATTTTTGCACAAAAAAAAATTATAAAACACTTAATTTTAGCATTTACTCTCCCTTTCGAGTGCATGCTGGGAAATAGAAATCCCAGCCCAGTTTCAGTTAAACTTATGTTCATCTAAATTAATACAAATAAGTTCATACAACTGAAAACAATGAAACAGTTCAGTTTACTTAAAATATATTAGTTCTGTGAACTTGAAATAAAAAGAAAGTGCTAAATACTCATAAAAGTTAATTTGACTGAACTAATTTGTTTAATTTAAGTTTGTCCTACTCAAACCAATTAATTATTTTGAGTGTAAGGGTTTACAGTGTATTTGAATTGATAGTGTAGGCTATGACTGTTTACATTTTTAGGCAAACTATTCCTCATATATAGCCTGTAATATGACTCTGATGTATGTTCAAGTGAAGTATGATACGATATTTAATGAGAAAAATAAGATAGGAAGGACATGATTTTATCAATAAGGATTGATTGGATTATGAAAAGTGTCTCTGTATGACAGGTGGTTGGAGGGGAGGAGTTGAAATATAACTACGTCAGCCGAAACGGAAAGACATTTCAGAGATGGAACAAGTTAATATGTTCAGATGAAAGATTATGAAGACAGAAATCTTTTTCTTTGGATTAACGCGCACTTATCAATAAGACCAGAAACACGTATTAAGAAACTAAATGGGGTCAATTTGATTTCATGTTGACTTTGACAGACCCAATACACACAAACACACACAAAACTTTTCAAACATAACATTAACAGAGGAAGTTTACTATTCTACTGCATGAAGGGAGAAAATATGAGAGGATACAAACAAGCCCGCCCCTCATTCATCCCCTTTCATTCGCTTTTTCTTTCTCCTTCTCTCACTCATTCTTTCTTCTTCACACATAGTGAGGAAATTGCATTTCATTCACTGAGTTCTGGGACAATAAGACTTTTTCTCCAGCCGCCCAATAACAGCCAGAGAGAAAAATTGATTGACATTGAAGAGATTAGTTTTTCTACAGATGATGGAGCTGTTTAATATATATATTTGAGAAGTATTTGAAACATTAATAAAAAGTCACCAACTCTCAGTGAATCTGAAATGACCTCATTGAAGTGTGAATAAAATCACAATAAAACACCTTTATATGCTGTATTTAAAGAATAATATTTGTGAATGTACATATTTTGATCATTTAAAAAAATATATAAATTTTTCTTCATGGGTGAATCTGTCCAGAAAATGTATAAGTCATATTACAAAATGAGAGAAGAAGAAAAAGGAATTGGAACCATCAAGACATTTTGCATGGTGACAATTTCATGACAATTAAGAAATAACATAAAACATCCTCTTTATTATAATGGAAAAACATGAATTATATTTTAAAAATGTTAATATTTTATTATTAGTTTTTTTTTTTTTTTTTTTACAGTATTTGCCCATCCAAATCCAGCATGTGTCCAAGAATGCTTTTTTATTTTAATTATTTTATTAATAATTATTTTTATTGTTTAAACGTATTTATCCATCATGATAGCATCTGTTGTACCGCGTCTGCATTTCATTTATGCTGTTTTAAACAAAAACTGTGTTTTTCAGTAATGGGAATCAACAAAAAAATTGCTTAATTGTCATTAAAAAAATAATGTCTCCATGCAAATACAGTCCTAAAACAAGCTTTAGGCTTTATACAGATTATAATTTCTTATTTTTTCCTTTTGATTTTGCAGTGCAAAGTGACCTGGGCATGTTTACATGAGATTCAGCCTCTTGGACAACCTCTTAGATAGACACACACAAAACACAAGAAAACCTGTTGAAAAACTCATACTCACAGTCCCCGCAGTCGGAGCCAGATTTTCTCGATCTGGTCGGGCTGTAAGTACTTGAGGGACGTGCTTTCAAACTCCTCGATCTCTCTGGTGGGAGACTCCATGATGTCAAGACAAGGAAAAAACTTAATCCCAGAGCCGGAGCAGAGGAGAGACAGATTCCCCTCTTCAGATGAACTGTGGTCGGGACGCTGCAGTCATCAAACCCTGTTCTCACCTCCTCCTCCTCTTCCTGTCCCTTGTGCTCAACTCCGAGTCTGAGCACAAGGAGTGTGTGACGGTACTGCAGTACGCTCTCTCTCTCTCTCTCTCTCACTCACGCTCTCTCTCAAAAATACAACGCAGACCAGATTAACCCAGACTCCTGATTTCACGACACGAGTGTTGGTGGGAGGAGTTGAGCGTGGCTGAAGCCTCCAGCGGTGATGACAGTATGATCAATAATGACAAACTAGGTCTCTTCCCATAGGACAAATCACAAATGACATCTGTTTAATATCTCGATTGTTTCTCCTAGACAGCAATGAGATTAAACAGAAGCTTTTGTTCGAGTCTTCTGAGAGAAAAAATCTAGTGATCTCGCATACGTCTCCAAAGTGTCAGAAGAGGTCTCAATGTGCTCAGATTCGCCAAGATACCATTCAAAAGTCAGAAATGTTAATATGGACATTTTCTCAAATTCTTCCAAGACTTATTGATCTGAGATAAACCTGAGATAAATCTAGTACACATAAATGTATACACTCTTAAGTAAAAAAATGTGTCATTTGATTCTAGTTTTACTTTACTTGTGGTGCTTATGGTTTGAGATACTGAAAAAACAACAAGTCATGTTGCAATGGTCAAAGATGTTCGTCTTGCATATTTACTTAAAAATGATTAAAAAAACAATTCTCGTTTGTAACTAGTTTTAGTTTTTTGTTTAAAGGGTACCTATTATGCCCCTTTTAACAAGATGTAATATAAGTCTCTGGTGTCCCCAGAATGTGTCTGTGAAGTTTCAGCTCAAAATACCCCACAGATCAAATTTGCCCCTATTTGGGTGTGAGCAAAAACACGCCATTTTTGTGCGTCCCTTTAAATGCAAATGAGCTGCTGCTCCCGGCCTGCTTTCCAGAAGAGGGTGGAGCTTTAACAGCTCGCACTTTGGTTGCTCAACAACAACAAAGCTGGAGAATCTCACGTAGCCAAAATGAGGATTGTCAGTAACGGTGTTCAGCCTTACATTGTTCAAACCGGAGTCGGACACTGATGGAGAGACTCAGGAGGAAGTTACAATTTTCACAATGCAACTGGAGTTTCTGAATGGTTAGTGGATAAATTTGTGTAGTTGATTCAACTCATTGGCTAGCATGTGCCGTCATGTTAATCTTTTGTTCAAATCCAGAATTGAATTGACCCTCGTTTGTAAAGCAGTCCGGCGTAAAATGACAGCATGGCAACAACACTCTACAACAACTCTTCCTCTTCTCTAAAGCAGCCCAACATGGTCTCACCCCCTTTGTTGCGTGTTCTCGGGGGCAGGGTTTATGTAAATTTTAGGTTTAGTGATGTCACTAACCCAGGAAGAAGCTCATTGTAGTCCCTACCAGCCGTTTGTTGTAGTCCTTAAACAGCAATTTCTGTAAAAGAGAAATTTCTCACTTTGCATTGACCTTTGGGCGTCATAACTTTGCAGATGTTGTTTATGCTCAAACAGCAACATTACACACTAACTATAGTTAAAAAAGTGAAATCATAATCAAGGACCCCTTTAACTTTTTTGAAGAAACATCCTAAGAAAACTTACTAAAATGCAACAATATAGACCTTCACACAAAAGCATTTGGTTTGTTTGCCATCAGATTTTGGTGAAAGCTTTTGTGAAGGTTTGCATTAAAAAATATAGACGAAATGCAAAAGAATGGACATGCTTGTGTCTGGAGAGGCATTTTTTTTAAAAAAACAACAAGACGTGTTGCAATGGTCAAAGACTTTAGTCTAGCATGCTTATTTACACGATTAAAAAACCATTGTCTCATTTGTTTCTAGTTCTGTCTTGACAGCTCTCGAAGTGTTTGGCTTGGTAATGGATATGATAATGTTGACATGTTTGATCTTGGCAGAATAGATCTATGCTGCTGCTGCAGAGCAAGTACAGGACTTGCTACTGCTAATACATATATGACACACTGCTGTGAGAAAGTTATACATGCTGTTGCTGTAGAAAATAGCATACATGTATTACCCAGATCTGTACAGGTGGAGCTGGGGAAGGTGGAGGGTTTCTGAAAGAATGCTGCAACTGCTACAGAAAATGCTGACCAGTATTTGAAGGTTGAGTAGCGAGCTCATTGGCTACTGACACAGCAGGAACCAGTCAGCTGTGCCCTATAGAGAATGATGTGACTGCAAGCAGGTTGAGTTAAGAACCTATCAGCCTGTGCCATCTAGAGTTTCATGACAGAACTTTGTATTTTTAGTTTTTTTTTTTTTTTTTAAATAACATCTGCTTAACTTTTTTGAAGAAACATTGAGACAAAACGATTTAGACTTTCACACTAGTACTTTTGATTTGTTTGCCATAAGAGTTTGGTTAATTTGACTGGTGTGAAAGTCATTGTTTTTGCATTAAAGTAATAGACCAAATGCAAAAGAATGGACCGGCATGAACTGTTTTTAACTTGAGAGAGCATCTTAAAAATGTGGTGCTTATGGTGTGAACCGCTGATAAGACATGCTGCAACAGTCAAAGATGTTCAGCTAGCATGTTTACTTAAAAACGATTAAAAAACAATTAGCAAAACAATTAACAATAGTGCAAATGGATGCAAAAACACGCCCCTTGGCTATGAAATGGCAACGCAATAACGTTTAGGCATCTTATTATGCTGGAGAGAGACAGAGGAGGTGAGGAGGAAAAAGAGAAATAGAAAAGCAGTTAATGACACAAACTGTGACTGGAGAGATGAAGAGGCCAATCAGCTTGCAGTTGAAGAGCGGCGCATCAGTGGAGTGAGATTATATGCCTGTTAGATGAATGTGCCGCCCCACTGTCAGATACACATTAACACAAACATTCACACACTCTGAAGTACTCTATTCTCCCATTCCATTTACTAAATGACCCAGTGATTGCTCAATCTTTCAGGAATTGCATACAAGTCATCTTGACGATCAGGAGACTTCATAGCGAACAAATTCATAAATTTATAGAATAAAGGAGCATTATCAATACATTCTCTATAGGAGCTGAGCTTTATGGAAGTTTAACATCTCAACTGGCTCTTCAAGAGAGCAGTGAGATTAAATGGAGAACAAATCTCGCTTCTTAGATTTGAATTACAGTTATATACTATTGTTACACGACTGGATATACACTATTGTTCAAAAGTTTGGGGTCAATCCGAATATTTATTTATTTATTTATTTATTTATTTTATTTTTTGAAGGAAATTAATAAACACTCAAGGATGCATTAAATTGATTAAAAGTGACAGCAAAGACATTTACAATGTTATAAAAGTTTTCTATTTCAAATGTTGATCTTTTGAACTTTCTATTCGTCAAAAAATCCTAGAAAAATCTGTCATGGTTTCCACAAAAAAAAAAAAATAAAAAATAAAAATATCAAGCAGCACAGAGCTGTTTTCAACATTGATAATAATAAGAAATGTTTCTTGAGCAGCAAATGAAGGATCATGTGACACTGAAGTCTGGAGTAATGATGCTGAAAATTCAACTTTGTCATCATTTTAAATTGTAATAATTTTACAATACTGTATTTTTGATCAAATAAATGCAGCCTTGGTGAGTATAAGACTCTTTCAAAATCATTATAAAATGTTAATGACTAGTGGTTCAACGTTACACTCACCCTCCTAAACCTCACTCCCATCCGGGTCACAGAACCAATGTAACCCCTTGTGTTTGAACCGGACGCTCTAAGCGGGACTCGAACCCGGGTCCGCCGCCATAGGAGTCGGGCGCTCTAACAAGGAAGTTAAAGACCTCAGTCCTAGAGACAGTCAGTCAGTCGCTAGAGCACCTCTTGAGATCAGGGGAGTGAGGTTTACACACACAGCTCTTACCAGCCTACGTCCATTACACATAACCAACTGTGTTTACAAGAATACTTGCCAAGACTAAGAATATTTTGACCTAATTTTTTATGGAATCAATTCAGAGTTTGCGCGCTATCTGAAACGCATCTCGGGTGTGTGCAACTGTGTGCACAGATAACAGCGCGCGAGTAAATTCTCTTTTGCCTCTTCTAGCACTGGAATGGTTTAAAATCTATTGAATATGTAAACTAGCAAGACAAAACACATGCAAATTATAAACTTTCAGTGAATGGTGGTCAAACTTGAAATTAATCCGCGAATCACATGCGAGCCGAACCGTGGGGCCTGGTCTGTACGGATCACGGATCACCAACAATCCGATTAACCCCATTATAGACCCGAAACTTTTGAGCTGTAAAAAAGTCTAAATCTGCATATAAAAGTCTTAATATGAAGTCAAATTTCTCAAATTTACTAATTTTTCTGAACTGCTAAGAACATAAAAATGATAATAATGTACTTAGGGTTCATTGCTTCCCAACAGTTTAGCTTAAATGTTTATTACAAAAGCATCCAGTACTCTATATTGTTTTTATTGGGATATTCATCTGAATAAAAACATATTGAACTCCAATAGAGTCGTAAAACCACGATGTGGTTCACTTGTGTTGCCTTACACTGCTCTTTCAGGAGGAAAAAAACAATTGATTACGTTTTTCCCTCTTTTTGTTTCTTGTGCTTTTGTATTTTTCCATTTGCTTCACACAATGGAGCCATTATATAATGGAGTTTCCTGAACATCCCGAAAATCCAATAAGGCTGAGAGCAGGGCTGACCGGCCTGAGACTAATGCAGAGATCTAATTCCTCACGCTGGAAATGTTTTTTCTCCAGGGAGACATTCAGGGCCAGCTGTGATTGAAAGCCGAGACACAGCAGCAGGTTAGTGCGGCAGATTTCTCAAAACATTCTGCTGTTTGTTGGTAATTTTCAGAACAAAATCAGTTATGCAATAATGAGAACAAGAATATAATTGTAATATTTAAGATGTCAATCTTAATACAAAAAGTGTATCTGTTTATTAAAAAGTAGTAGTTTTACAAATATTATATGAATTCACAAAAAGAGTTCTGTGCAAGGTGGTCTAAAACTATCCGTTAGCATTTCCATTCATTTCAAGGGCACATTTTAAGCTCAATTTGAGCATTAAATGTCATGTGACTAATCATCGCAGAATAATGTCATGACAACACTGATTGGCTGATGGCAACCCTTTCTCTAGTGACTATCCTGATGTGTACAGAAAGGGGAAAATAAGTCTATTTCACACTTTTTATGAGCCCTCAAAATACACCCTCAAAATAAGATCAGCTACTACAATATAATGAAATTATATTACCCCTTACCCGGGGGTAAATTAAGCCACAGGAACACTTTTTTTTTTTTTATAAGAAGCCATATTTTTAGTATATTTTTTTAGCCATATTTAAATTGCTTTAGATACGTTCATTGTACTTCTGCCACATTTTCTCTATGTTTACTTTCTTCAATGACACAGACGAAAATAAAAAGACTATCAGTCAAAGTGAGTCATCTTTTTATGAGGGAAAGAGACAGGGCAAGATAAGGAGAGTGAGAGACAAAGAAAGGGTGATGGAGATGAGGAGAGAGCAGGTATTGACAAATAATCTGCTGCCAATTTACATGGGTTTAAAAAACTATTATTGTCCAATTTTTTTGGCTGTCAAACGTCTTGAAATGCACATATGTAGATCAGAGAAACCCCCTGGCTCAAATTTGGGACCTCTGTGATTATAAAACCCTGCCTACGGCCCTGCACACAACCACAAAACAGTAGGTAATTCAGCCTGGAATTTTGTCTTGGGTGGAGGGAGAGAGTCCAGCTGCAATAAAAATCTCTTTTTAAATAATGAATTCAACTTGTAAAACAATTATATGAACAGTCCTGTCCGTTTATCTCTCTCCCCAACATTCTCTCAGTTTTTGTCTTTCAGTGCTCAGCTCTACCTGGGTCTCCCTCCCTGCCGTTCATTCCTGATGATGATTTCTCTTTCAGAGGCCTTTCAATTACCTGATGCAGGAGGCAGGAGATAATGCCAGGCCAAAGTCTCAAAGACACATCACCGCTGGCCTGCTTTCATCTATGGAGAAGCTCCCTGTGCTGCACATGCGAACGGTTCCCTCCGTCTACTCTGAGCTCTTCAAAGGTCTTGTTTGAAGGTGCTTTGCTCTTTCTGTGCCTCTACTCAGTTCTTTTCTTTTAAGTGAGGTTTATAGTGTGCATGTGTGTGTGCCAGAAGGCTGAGAGCTTCTATCGTGAATGACATCACCTACTGTGACATATCACATCATCACCAGACACATGAAACTTGACCAGGGGCATCTACAAAAACACTACAAATCTAATCAGCTTGGCTCATGAATATTAATTAGCTGATGTCATGCTCACTCAGTAGTCCTTGTTAAAAGGCACTGCTTACAGTGTGCAAGTTTATTCAGTCCACTGACTATTTTCAGTAGGTGTTTTTTTGTGCAGTGGTCTAAACCCTTAAAATATCCAACTTTTTCCTACGTCCCATGATGCAGGATCCATTAAACTGTAAATAATCAGCAAAAGGTTAGCTGAATGCATTAATAAGCATTTTTAAAAAACTGGGTACAATGAGATGACATTATTCTACTCCCCCTTCAACCATCAAACATTAAAAAGGACATTTAAAAGAGTAAAAGCATTAACAAAATTACTACAACAGACCGTGAATAACCCTCGATTATTTCTGCAGCAATATTACGGATGTGTTAAATATCACTGTGATAATATATGTCTGTATTATGTAACACGTTGCCTTAATTAAAAATGTTTATTAACTGGAAGACTGAGTGATAATATTTCAAAGTAATTTCCGTCATTTTGACAGGCAATAAATATTGTATTTACCCGCTTTAGAAAAATTTCAGTAAACATTGCTAATAGAGATTAGAAGTGAGAGAGACGTGAGGATTTGGGGAGCAAAACGAGATATTCTTAGTGCATTTCAGTGAATTATGGGACACATCGTAATTTAAATCGGGAGAGCAGACCGTAAATGCGCAGTATACTGTATGTTGTCCTTTTTCATACTGTTACAGTGGAATACAAAGGAATAAAGTGAATAATCAGGAGGGGGAAAATGCAGCGACTGAAAAGAGCTCTTGCAATAGATTGTCACATTAAAGTACCAAGTGTTACGTTATTCTCCTGACGTCTGAAAATAGAACATGAAGGAAATTTTACAGCTCATTCAGTCAAAATGATGGATAAGGATTATTTGTTGCACAATCTTATGATTTGAAATGATTTTTTCAGTCTTTTTAAATGAAACTTCAATACTGGAAGTGCCTCCCATAATCTAAAACGCAGTTAGGAAAAAGGTGGACAATGATTATTCCCCAAAAAGTGGATTGACGAATGAATAAATTAGAGGGAAGGGGACATATTTCACAAGTAATAAATACTATTCTTTGTTTGTTTTTTTCTTGAGATATAGTAAAAATGGTGAAAATTTGGGGTCATCAAGATTTTTTTTCTTGAAGAAATTAATACTTTTATTAATTAAAGATGCATTCAATTGATCAAAAGTGGTGGTAAAGACATTTACAATGTTACAAAGTATTTCTTTTTCAAATAAATGCTGTTCTTTTGAACTTTTTATTCAAATAATTCTGAAAAAAAATGTATCATGGTCTCTACAAAAATATTAAGCAGCACAACTGATTTCAACACAGATAATAATCAGAAATGTTTCTTGAGCATCAAATCAGCATATTAGAATGATTTCTGAAGAATCATGTGACACTGAAAACTGGAGTAATGATGTTGAAAATTCAGCTTTGCATCAGGAATAAATTACATTTTAAAATATATTAAAAATAGAAAACTTATTAAATTGTAATAATATTCACTATAATACTGTTTTTACTATAGTTTTGATCAAATAAATGCAGCCTTGATGAGCATAAGTGACTTCTTTCAAAAACATTTAAAATGTCTTACCTATCCAAACTTTTGAACGGTAGTGTATCTGTAGAAATGTGTATTACTGTACTTTCTGCAAATGAAAAGGGTTAATATCTAATATTAATATCCAACAGACATATCTGCAGCCAGAGTCTTAAACTCCAATGAAGAGAGATGAGCTCAGACAACAACACAATTTTATGGCAAATTAACCTCAGATGAGAACAAAGTATTTCTCTAATTTCTAAACATTTAGCCCGTTTGCCTGACGAGGCTTGAAAAAGCATTTATAGTGTTCCCATTTATTGCTGCTCTCATTGTTTCTGAATAATGTTACTTGAAAGGGTGCCAGACACTCAAACACCATAATGTGACTCTAATATGCATAAATATTTAAGTAAAATAGTCCACTTTAAACTAGTTTGAACTGTTTTAATCGATACTTTTCAATAAATGAAACTATTATATTTGTAGCAGATTTTTTTTTTATTCTACCAGCTCTTTAAAGGGTTAGTTCACCCTAAAATGAAAATTCTGTCATTTAATTACTCACCCTCATGTAGTTCCACACCCGGACATGTGGGAACACAAATTAAGATATTTTTGATGAAATCCAATGGCTCGGTGAGGCCTCCATTGCCAGCAAGATAATTAACACTTTCAGATGCCCAGAAAGCTACTAAAGACATATTTAAAACAGTTCATGTGACTACAGTGGTTCAACCTTAATGTAATAAAGCAACGAGAATACTTTTTGTGTGCCAAAAAAACAAAATAACTTTATTCAAGAATATCTAGTGATGGGCGATTTCAAAACACTGCTTTATGAAGCTTCGAAGCTTTATGAATCTTTTGTTTCAAATCAGTGGTTCAGAGCGTGTATCAAGCTGGCAAAGTCATGTGATTTCAGTAAACGAGGCTTTGTTACATCATAAGTGTTTTGAAATTTCAATGGTTCGCCACTGAGGGGCATGACTTTGGCAGTTTGGCAGTTTGCAAGTCTTAAGCTTTAAAATAAACTATAATCAATCAGCCATTCATTTTATGGGGTCATACTTATTTTACACAACATTTACACAATTCACTAGGGGAAAACAATGTATTATTACTTAAAGGGGGGGTATAATGCTATTTCATGCATTCTGACTTATTTACACTGTTAAAGAGTTGGATTCTCATGCTAAACATGGCCAAAGTTTCAAAACACGAGTTGGACGTATGATGGAGTATTTCTGTGCCAAAAATTCTCTTCCAAATCCTCACAGACTTTTTTTTCGAGTATCGGCCTGAGTGATGTCAACAAGGTCGGAATTCCTTGTACGGGCACTTCTCCCGGAAGGGCGCACGCACACGTGGACCTGAGCGAGAGCTCAAGAGCACGCCCATCAACGCGCTTCGTTCGGTTTTACGGAAGTCATCAGCAGCGCTGCACAGGTCACAGGACTTCACAAAATCAACAGTGTCACCAAAGAAGTGTGTTTTTGGTTGTGAGGGAAAGATAACCTTGCTTCCCAAAGAACACAGTGTTCAGTGGAGCTGAGAGACTTGTTCTCACGCATTACATTGATGCTCTCTTGATATTTGTTATTAAAATAACCATAGAAACTGATAGCTGCAATCACTTTTTTATTGGTTAAAATGAATGGAGAATATCTCGTGTTTTTCTGTGGCTGCTTGAGCCCTCAGGATCAGGCTTATGGTTTCATAAACAAGGCCCAGTTCTACACTGGATTTACAGATCGTTTGAAACTGAAAGATGGAGCGGTCACAGCGATAATGATCCCGGTCATGAGTCAGAAGCGCAGGTGGTGAGTAAAACTGCTTCAAATGTTTGTTTTATTGGCAATAGGCACCTAAGTGCATAATGTAAGCATGACGAACGTAGTGAATTCATAAATTCATTATTCATCATTCATGCTATATTCATTATAGTGATTCAAAAGTTATCCAGGGATAATGTGATGGTATATTGTGTGTTTAAATACAATTGTTTAGCTGACCATTGCTAGCTTGTAGACTATCTCTACACAAAAGCAGCGCGTACTCGTGACTCTTTAGCTCCACTCACAGGACACGCCTCCAGGCGCTCAGCTGTTTTCGGAAAGACTCGGTACAGCGTATGTATCTTTTATAAATATGATTAAACTAAAGACTTTTTGGAGATATGAAGGATGCACTACTACTCTATAGGTACTTAAGATTAACATGAGATTGGCAGAAACTGTGTGTGATACCCCCCTTTAATGCCATGGTTTACATACATTACATATTTGGATCAGACTGATAACCCAAATATTAATGCAACAAAAATGAAATTCCCAAAAAAATGAGCAACATCTATAGATTTGCCCCTAAAGGAATGGTCTCTAGATGCTCACCACCAACAAGTGGTTCTTTAAACAGTTTTAAAAGTCTTTGGAGTTCAACAGAATCCAGCAGACATCATAGCCTACAAAGGTAAAAGTCTCTCAAATGTCACAGGTCATTCCCAGCAGCCGTGTTGACAGAAGAAAGGTCTCACAGGAGGACATTAGAAGGTCTGTCTCCAATGCAAAACTCACATGAATTTGAAAACACCAAACCAAGAGAGAAACCACAAACCATTCATGGACTCTCTGTTGCGTATTGCACAAAAAAAAAAAAGAAAGACAAAAACGTTCTCAAAAAATATACAAGACTGTGGAAGAGCATGTTATGGATAGTGATGCTCTGAGATGCCAAATGAGTCCCAGGTGAGTTTAGAATAAGTCAGAGATCTGAAAAGTCTCATTGACTTCCAGTGAATGATTTAAAGTTTGATATTTTCCCAATAGTTTTCTGACATTTTGTCCTTCAGGGAGCACACACACAGATGAATGGCTCATTTAGGTGAGCTCTGTCAGACATTTTTAGGTTTTGATTTAAGGTCTGACTGAAGAATGACGCTGTTATTCTTTGATTCATCTGTTGGCATCTGATCCAGAGGTTTTAATGAGAATATAACAGTGTTAATATAACAGTAACCAATATTAAGAACATGCCGTGTGACACACTGAACAAATTGAGACACCTCGCCTGTGAATGTTACAAATCGCTTGTCACAGTAAATGAGTCTATAAAGTCATATTGTCAAAAGAGAAGTGAGTGATCGCTATTAAGAGCACACTTGCTAATGAGTGCCGTCTGAAGGAGTGATTTTAGCAACTTGTGTGAAAGTCATTCTGAAGTGCTAAATGATGGAAATTTGATTTGCTCATTTAATGACCAAAAATAAAATTAAAAATTTAACAGTAGGCCTAACTGGAAGGGAAAAAACATAATTTTTACTTGTCCAAGATGGTCTATATACCAGCTCTAACCAGCAATAAATGGATAAATAAAATGGATAAAAAATAAATAAATAAATGGATTTGAAGATCCAATTACATGAAGCTTGTGTGTGTGTGTGTGTGTGTGTGTGTGTGTGTGTGTGTGTGTGTTATTGATTGTGCTAATGCATAAACACTAACACTGACTAAGATCAATACGACAGTTTCACATTGACTGTAATTTATCAATTATCTCCTGACATGCTGACCTTGGCTAAACTACTGTATTTTAAAGTTATAAATCAAGTCAACTAGCATTGGTTTTCAATTATTACTTTGACTTAATTTGAGCTACTGTACTGATAGATGAAACAAAACACTTTCTTTGAGATACCCGATGCAACGCTCTCAGAATATTACATACAGTTCATGTTCTCAGATTTGAGCCGTCAGTGATCAAAGATGACAGTTTATGCTAACGAGGCCTTTCCTCTTGACCTCTTTATGACCTTCGGCATGAAATGGCAAACTTCATATCCATCAACGGGCTGCTGCCTAAATCGATACACTGGGATATTAGAGCTTTGATGAAGAGAACAGATCCGCAGCCCCCATCAGACCACCAGCTGTGTAAAATATTACACGCTTAAAAAGAACAATGAATTATTATTATTATTATTATCGTCAATAGGCTTACAGTTACAGTAATTTGACAGCTTTTACAAATGGTTTAAAGCAATAAAGACACTCAAAATTAATTTAATCAAAATTATCAAAAAGAACATATTTTAGCAACTTTCTTTGCAACCAATTGATGGTTAAAAAAAGGAAATAAAGTATGAACATTAGCAAAATCAAAGACACGCTGACAATGATTTGCTACTTGCTATTGCTTATTAAAATAGGTGGCATTTATTAGGGGGAGAGGACGTTTTCATTTTACAAAGCATGGTGCAAGATGTGTCAGCAATATTTTTGGTCTCTTTTACTAAAGCAGAAAGATCTGCAAATGCCACGTTCAAGACTTTCAAGAATTGAAATTCCCCACTTCTGAGCTCAAGAGCATTTCATTTTCTTATGCCAAAGATGGCATTTCTTATCACAAAAATAGTGAACACAAAGTGCTTGATTTTGCTTTTAAAAAATAAAGTTATATTTATTATTTACATTATAAACTTAAGACATTTCTCAGAATCTCTCTTTTCCATGACTCCTAGTCAATTCTT
The DNA here is from genome assembly GCF_019924925.1 of Ctenopharyngodon idella. Classification (NCBI taxonomy): domain Eukaryota; kingdom Metazoa; phylum Chordata; class Actinopteri; order Cypriniformes; family Xenocyprididae; genus Ctenopharyngodon; species Ctenopharyngodon idella. The sequence continues at coordinate 38,431,419 of NC_067221.1, read as the reverse complement.
ATTGCCATATTAGTATAATAAAAAAAAAAAAAAAAAAAAAAAAAAAATTGTGATTAAGCACTATGCCATTTGTCGCCAACATCTTGGAAATGACGTCCAAATGATGGTTTTCAAAGAGCTCTGGGACGATCGATCTTTCCTCACTTTACAAGTAAAATCTCTGACTTTGAGTGTCATTCCAGTCATTATTTTGAAGTAAGAAATATTTGAGTAGTCTGGAAAACATACAAGCATATATGATCTCATCGCTAACACGCATAGATTAAAAGCTGCTAAACTCCACTTTTGATTTCATGGAGACAACTGTCCTAGAACTTCATTTCAGATTGCATGGAAAAAGAACACTTAAAGGGATAGTTCACCCAAAAATGAAAATTATCCCATAATTTACTCACCCTCAAGCCATACTAGGAGTATATGACTATCTTCTTTCAGACGAACACAATCGGAGATATATATATAAAAATATCCTGGCTCTTCCAAGCTTTATAATGGTAGTAAAAGGGGGGCCAGATTTTGAAGCCCCCCTCAAAAAATGCATCCATCCATCATAAAAATAATCCATACAGCTCCAGGGGGTTAATAAAGGCCTTCTGAAGCGAAACGATTGGTTTTTGTAAGAAAAATATCCATATTTAAAACTTTATTAACTATTTATTAATAACTAGCTTCTGGCAGACAGCCGTACGTATCGATTTGCATTTTGTATTTCATATCATGTTTTTCTTAGTCAAGATTAGTCGGAGTGAACTGCGACGCTTATAGAGTCTCACAAATGCACAGACCAACAGACAAAGACCAACAGAAAAATAATACACTAAATTTTGGTTTGTTTTTTACCCTATGGTATAGCCCCAGAACACTTGGAATATACGATGTGTAACACCAGACCAATTTGTGATACTTATGCATCTTTTTTTAAAAGCTTGATGCTGGTCGCTATTTACTGCCATTATATGGACGAGCTCAAGTGGGACATTTCTTTTTACATTTCTCCTCTTGTGGTCTGAAAAAGAAAGAAGGGCATACGGCATTAGAACAACACCAGGATGAGTAAACGATGACTTAATTTTCATTTTAAATTGTACTAACCTTTTTAAGGCTCGTTCACACAGAACACGTTTTTGCTTTAAAAAAAGGCAAGATGCGGGCAGTGGAATGGGGAAAAAACGCAAGGTCTCCAGATGCGTTTTTTTAAAAGTTGAACTGATTTTAACTTGAGTGCCGTGTTTTTAGAATTCTGTGACATGCACAAGATGCTGCAAAAGATGCAAGACACGAGCGCAACGGTCATACATGTCCGTCTAGCGCGTATTTACATAGAAAATCAACGGAAAAGTAGCGTATTGGAATGGAAAAACGCTTTCTGTGTGAACGGCCCCTAATGCAGAGTTCACACTTCACGATTTTCAAAGTTGTCAGATCACTGTTCTTTTCACACTGCTCGACTATCTGGGGTGGCATTCAGTCGCTGATGTGTGCACATTGCACGATGGATCGGCAACAGGGGGTTACACGTTGAATGACTTTACAATAGGAAGAACTACCGACAACTCTGTCTGGTCCGCAAACTACGTTTCACAACCAAACACATGGAAAAAGTGATAAGGAAATCCGCAAGGTCACGCGGTTGAGGCCGGAGTTCTCGTGCGAGACTGTAATTGTTCTTAAAAATGTTAGCCCGCAAGAAGCCTGTGGTCCAAATTGTCTGTGTGCTAATTTGCAGTGAAAAGGAGAAAAAGAAAAAAAGATTATGGAGGACGAAATGGATGGGGAGACGCGGTTCTATAACTTGTCCCCGAACTTCTCGTTGCCCTGTATCTTGCTCTCTCATTGGCTATAGGGCATCGCCAATGTCATTTTCAGTCAGAACACATTTCACACAGCAGGATGTTGAATCGCAGACAGGTCCAGATATTTAGCATGCCAAATATCTCACAGGTATCAGCGACACATTGTCGATTCTCTCAGATCAGATCTTTGATAATTCACACTGCTTGATTGGCAGTCGCGTGAACGAGCACCGATTTGCCTCTGATTTCAGGCATTTTTTTTTCTGCGATTTCGCAAAATCTGTTGGTGAGTGAAAATCAGGCCTAAAATCGTGCAGGGTGAACTCGACATAAGACTGCACATTAAAGCACAGTGACATGCATGAGTTAAATCACAACAAGATTGTTAGAACGTTAGCATTGTGCTTATACTTTGACTGATTGATTTTCTCTTTTGCATGGAAACCACCTCAACGCCAAACAATGTGATCTTATGTGATTGGGGTGAGACAGAAGCACACAGGACTGAGCCACGCTCTTAAAGACGACCTCATCAGAATGAGGCTAAAGAACAGAAGAGAAGTCAGCAGGGAAAAAAACTATTGACTGCAAAAATAGTTCCTTGCTTTCCTGGAGTCGAAGAGGATCTTCAAACATTTGCAACAGCATTATTTAGCCACATTAGCATGCATATCATGATTAAATACTTTAAAATTAACAACAATATAATTAATTGTACCCAATTAGCATGCTAAATCGACAGCCTTACTAATACATCACATGTATCTAACGGCCAGTCTGTTTTCTCGATGTGTGCGGTTCTTTTCTCCCATTTCAGGGTATTGTAATATCGACGGCAGTCAGACAGGTGCTTGCTAATGGGTCTGAGCAATATTCCTCTTATCAATTAAACCTCCGATACCAAATACAACATGTTATGCTAACAATTCCGCTAATGAGCATAACTACATTATGACAACAGGCTCGGGAACAAACACGCCATTAATGACAATCATTTTAAGGGCGGCAACCCTCTATTGGAGTGCGTCATAATGAATACTTCATGAAAATAATCAAATGCCACTCACTCTAATGAGCAAATACTTAAAGCAGCGTCATTAAAAAAGTTATTTAAGACATGCTCAAGTCAATGAGGGATATTTCTTCTGATATGACATTTAATTTCAAGTGTTTTGTCAGCAGACGTATTGTATTGTAAAGACTTTTTTGCACTCATGCATGCAATTTTTGCATGTTTAAAGGATTAAAAAGCACATAAAAGCAAACTGAATTATGATTAGTCACATGACATGACATCATACCCAATCCTGCAATTCACTCAACATGCACAACTCAAAAAACACACATTTCTCTCACACTCAAACACATCTTTCTTCTCTAGTGGCACGCATCTTTCTTCTTCAGTGACATGCAACACCTGCCTCCATTAATTATCCCAACCTAAATCGAATTACTCATTAGTGTGCTGAGCCCTAACGCTCATGCTCTATCTGTCAAATAAAAAGGCAAAACCCAAAAATACAACTTTTTGAATTGTCTCAAAAGAGTCAAACAGCGTTTAAAAGTTCTATCGATATTTAAACTCTTCGGTGATCCATCAACCAAGTAAGATCTTCAATTATCTGTCTCTGACTGCAACAAAAATTAAAAATGGTGTTTCCTTCTGTGTTCAATGCCATTAGAATAGAAAAAAAAAAAAAAAAAGTTTACTGCACTTTACAATGGACACTGTTTGGACACTGTTTGAAGCACTGACTGTCAAATGAAATAGTCCAACTGCACTCTTTCGACCACAGACACGTTGATATGGTTTGATTACTTAGTTGGTTTTGATCCTTATTTTGCAACGTGGAAGTAAGCTACTTTCTGTGCATGTGCAAGACTTCCGATTCATTAGCCTCTTTAGGTGTCAGGGTGCTGTCACCTCGATTGGTCTTATTTTTAGTTTGGTGACAGAATCCTGACACTCATGTTGTTTGTCTTGTCCTTGTGTGACCATGTGTTTTGGGTGTTTGTGTGAGCACATGGCTTCTGTCATGTTTGTTTGGCTTTTGTTTGTTTCTGTGTGCCATGTGCTCTTCTGTCAGTCTTTAGTTTTGGCCCTGCCCTCTTGTTACCTGATTATTGGTTTATTTGCCCCACCTGCTCTCCCTCGTTAAGCCCAAAGTATACTTCACTTTTTACGCAAACGCGTGCAATGTACAGTGAATTTCGTCATCAGAAGAGTATGTGCGTACTGTACGTGCACCGCCAGATTTTTAAAACTGCGCGTACTTGTATGCGCAGGTCGCACAAATGCTCATTTTAATTTTTTTTGCAGGAATTAGTTTATCCACAAGGTGGCAACCGTGCCAACCATGCCATGTGGGCATCAATTCACAAGGTAGTCGAAGAAACCCTGCATAAATAGAACAAACCGGAACGCATGCAAGTTACATCGACGATAGAGGCCTACACAGACGAGAGATTGTACGATGAGGTTAGAAAGTACCCTCATTTGTACAACTCTAGCATGAAAGACTACAAAGATGTTTACATGGGTTGTAACTCATGGTGAGAGATTGCTCATGTGTCGAACGCCTGTGTATGCGTACGAATCAAATTATACTTTGCAAGGCTGTGGCGTTCAACTGCGCGTACACTAGCGTACGGTAAATAAACGAAGTATACACAGGGCTTTAGAAGGCAGCTGCCTGACTCTGAGGTGGCGAACAGGAACATGGTTTGTGTAACATTAGCAACACATTATTAGCTTATTTGATAACGTAGTCAAGCAAAAGGCTAATCATGTTAATTACCATTATGTGTCCGACGTTGTAAAAAGCGATACAGCATTTACCTCAGTAAGTTGACCGAGTGAATCTCTGAGCTTGTGCAAGTGAATGGAGGTGGGGCTAATTAGCATATTCATAGGTCCGTGTATACTAAAAGATGCAAGGGTGTAGAGTTACATTCAGGCTATTTTAAGGCAATAAGTTTTTTTGTTTGTTTGTTTTTCACAGAAAAAAAACATTCAAATATGTAATTTTGATGATCAAAGATGAGTTTTAAGGGATAAAATGATTGACTACAGGGGGACTTTAACGATAAGGTTATATTCTTTCCTTCGCATATTCTTGGCAGCTGTTTACCACCACAGCTAAGCCTCAGGAGAAGACTACAGAATGAACGCATGTTTACTTCAGTTTTTCATTCCTGCTTTTACTACTACAACCTAACATGCAGCCATTCTGTGCAGGTTAGGATTTAGTAGTAAAACCATATAGGGAACACAAAAGAAATGGGGGGGAAAGCATAAAACATGCATTCATTTTCCAGGAATGAGTGTAGGACGCTAGCCGAAAGCAATTTCAGCAGGAATTAAAAATAATTTGCCTTTTAAGGAAAAATGCATGTCCTCAACTGAGTTTCATATCTACAAATTAAGCCAGGTTGAATTTAATATAATTTATGAACTATAAACTGTTCTGGAGACAACTTAAATGTATCCCAGACCTTCTCAAGTGGACAACAGCCGGTTTATTGGTGGTGCAGTTTGCAAACACCCTAAAAGGAGAAGAATTCTTGATATCAGCCATAAAAATGTTCAGGGAATTGCAGGTCTGCTTGATGCACTCATGATATGCTCAGTGGTGCTAAAGCACTCAAGTCTTCCCAATCTAGTCAACTAATGCTCTGACACAACGCCATCTGTAGAGTAAGCACTGAAACCTAGCAACGAACTCTGCCGGTCAAAGTAAAGTTCACCTCATCAGAAATTCAGGTAATTAACTTAACATGACAGCCATGTTCTCATCTACTATGACTTCAAAATCTAAATCTTTAAAGGCTAAATCTTCCTATTTATCAAACGTCTTACAAGAAGACAATTCCCACTTCACACAGTGAACCAGCAATCTAGATGTACCATCAAAGGTAAATGCATAAACGATTCTGAGTTTAGTTTTTAACAACAGATGGTACTGCGTGCTTTAGAAACAGCCGTACTCTGCTTGCTTCCAATTCCTTACACACACTACTTGAACCTTCTATAAAATAATCATTCATAAAGTTCAAAAAGGTTGAAGCGAATTACAAGAATGTTTGCAGTGGGCTGTTTACATTAATCTCGCCTCATAAAAGCATTCTGAGGTGCAAGAAGGCTACATAGCCGAATGCACAAGCCTCTTCTTCATCAGCATTTGAGCATGCGGTTAAAAACTAGCCTAGAGCGCCATCTGCTGTTAAAAACTAAGCTCAGAATCGATTCAAAAGAGAATTGCGATGCATTCAGAAAATCTCAGAAGTGATCCGCAAATCGAGATAAATCGATTTATTCTCCCAGCCCTACTCAATATGAACTAAAACATTTCTCATCAAATTCTTCCAATGACAAATGCACCTGCTATCCACATTCATTTTGGGAGAAACTTCTGAGACAAAGTTGATAATCGAAACACAACTAACAAAAAATTTGTTGTTCCCAGATCAGTCCGTCCTGATCACATGACCTGTAAAGTAACTGTTAACTACAAAAAAAAAAAGGAGTGAGATGAACCTGACAGCAGTTTTTTCTGTTGCTTCTGGGACGTCTGTAGCGGGAAGCTCATCCGCCAGGATCTCTTCTAATCTGCGTGGATCGTCTGGAATGTCCCTCTGAACTTTGACCTTTTCCTTCTTCCCTGTCCCAGCTGTGAGTGTGTTCCATAGTGCACTCTGAGACTTTGAGCCTGGAAACAAGATGAATGAGAGTAAAGACTTTTATAAACAATGAAACACCTCCCATTCTTAAACTGCTTTCTATAAGCAACACATTATGTGTTTGCCTGCCAAAATCTGACAAATCTATGATCCACCTTGCTTCAATGATACTGACAACACTATTGATAATGCAATTACTATTGGTACATTTAGCCTCAGTTTATTGCTTTTCTTCTTCTTTTTACATTATAACGTTTTATTTATTACTAGTTTTACTATTTTTGTATTTTATATAGTGGTAACAGTACACCATAATGCGAATACTGAAAATATTCATAAAGCCTCCTCTAGAGATCTTAATGGTCTGGTTGTTGATTCATGGTATATCATATTGATTTGCTCCCACCAATGCTGTGCACATCATTACCATCACGAGATCATGTATTCAAAATGTCATTCAGATGCAATCTGTGTGCCACCTCTGAGAAGCTCTGAGATTCTCAGGATCAAGTACGAAGCCTGATTAACTCATCTATTAATAGATGCTGCCATCTAGTGACATGCCCATGTAAAGTGGGCATGTCACTTTACATGGGGACTGGATAGTAGCAACCATTGACCATTATTGTAGTCAAGACCAAACCCAGACCAAGACTGCATAACACTAAATTTATTGCAGCATTCATTTTAAATACTTAAAAGATTAGTTCACTTTCAAATGAAAATTAGCTCAATCTTTACTCACCCTCAAGCCATCCTAGGTGTATATGACTTTCTTCTGATGAACACAATCTGAGAAATATTAATAAATATCCTGACACATCTGAGCTTTATAATGGCAGTAAACGAGTATGAGCTGAAGGAAGTTTCTCCATCCATATCCATCCATCGTAATTGTGAACTCCACACGGCTCTGGGGGGAGTTATGAAGTAAAATATCTAGCTTCCGCCAGACCGCCTTCCATATTCAAGTTAAAAAGAAAGTGTAGCGTCAGTAAGCTTTTTGAGCTGCTAGAGTTTTACACTTTCTTCGTAAGTAGAATACGGAAGGCGGTCTGGCGGAAGCTAGATATTTTACTTCATAACTCCCCCGGAGCCGTGTGGAGTACATTTATGATGGATAGATGTGGATGGAGACACTTTCTTCAGCTCATACTCATTTAGTAACGCTTACTGCCATTATAAAGTTCGGATGCATCAGGATATTTATTAATAGGTCTCCGATTGTGTTTATCAGAAAGAAGAAAGTCATATACACTTAGGATAGCTTGAGGGTGAGTAAAGCTTGGGGTCATTTTAATTTGAAAGTGAACTAATCCTTTAATCAAGTTTTCACCTTATTTAAATTTTCCAAAAAGCACTAAAGTCACAAATTAAAAAAAAAAAAAAATAAGATCACAAAAGTCTCATACAAGTTTCATAGAAACTCCACTGTGTGGGGTCATAAAGACTGGATGAGATTATTGACCAACTTTTGTAAGTCTATAACCAAAGCCACGTTTATGTGGTCTAGAGCAGTGTTTCTCAACCGGTGGGTCGCAAGACTGTTTTGCGTGTGTCGCATACCTGTCAACATTCCCGTTTTTCCCAGGATTCTCAGGTATTTCACACCCATGTCCCGCCCCCCTCCCGTTTTGTTATTTCTCCTGGGAAACTCACGTAATTTGTATGGCCCAAACATCGTTATATGAATAATCACAACAATATATCATCCCAAGTTTGTCCAGTTGCCAGATCTTGTATGAAACGCATCTTACTCACACAATCGCATCGTACAAATTTCAACCCATTTGTGACCTTAACCAAAGTCCCTTTAAGACAAGTCATTTCACTCGGCGGCCATCTATTGAAACGCCTCTCGGGCATGCAAGTGCAGCTCCTATCTCTTTGAATGGAGAAACATCAAATTCTCCAAAGCTGTTTGCCAAGCTTTTGATTAAATTTCATATTTGAAATCACCAATGAAATCTGACAAAAACTGTCTCATAAATTTTGTTTCTAAACACTCGAATCATGACAACAAAAAAAAAAAAAAAAAAAAAAAAGTATTTTTCAGGCTGGATCAAGCTAATGTGCATGCGTGCGTGTCTCTATAGGAAGCGTGCATCTGACTGTTTCTATAGGAACCAGAGCTTCTAATGACCGCTGCAGTGACGCGATGACTTTACCAATCGGCGATTGGCTCTTATTTAGAAGGCGGGACTTATACCGCCATATTGTGCATTGCACTTTCTCCCATTCAAAACAATACGAGTGACGTGTCTTGTGTTATTCTATAGTCTTTGCGTTAACCTGGCAACCTACAACCCAGTTGCGCTGTTGATATCTGCGCAGGTAGTAGACGCGGGAAGTTGAATCAAGCATCACTAGCTGGTAGAAATGGGAGGAGAAGACTCAGGTGGTGCTCCGGCAGAAAAAAACAAATAAAATATACATGTAAATTTATCAACAGCTGTATGGAAGAATTTAATTTCATATCTCAAAGCCATATCGACAATGCCCACACCTTTTGCAAAGTTTGTAGCACTGATTTTAATATCGGACACGGTGGGAAAAAAATGACGTTACTCAGCACAACGGGTCGTGGAGTGCGTAGTTAAAGAAAGAACAACAACTTTTATTTTGAAAGGCGTGCACGAAAGCTGTTGACTCTTCTGTCAGACACAGTTTAAGTAAAGAGTGCCTGAGAAAAACACATTAGTTGCGTCCCAAATGACACATTATACACTATGCACTTATACACTATGTACTTATGCACTATGTACTCATCCATGTAGTGTGTGAATTTTATAAGGTTATTTTGTCATTAAACTATGGAGTCTGATCCCCACTCCCCCTCCGCAACGTAATTAAAGTTGTGACAGCTGAGTGCATGAAGTGTCCAACATTCCACATTTCGTTTTTTTCGTTAATTTAGTGCATCATCCAGGTATTTAAAGTGCACTTTTTCTTTTTGGAATTTTCTGTATGAACGCACTATTCGCACTATTTGTACTTAAAAACATCATAGAATAGTGCGTAAGTATGCGAATTGGGACGCACCTAATGTCCTGATTCGTATCTGCTGTCAGATGAGATGTTGTCAGGCTGTATGTCAGTGTCATTATTCTAACGTTATTTTCGTATCTTCCTATGAAACAAAAAGTCTCTCACTTTACAAAAACAAACTGTCCTGTTGTCTTGTCAGACGTTTATACTGTGCTCGCAGCACGCAATTATGAGCAGGCAATGTCATAGTTACGCTGTCAATTAATAATTCCTGATCTTAACAAAAAGTACCAATAAATTACGTAACTGGTACATCGTGTGTTAGCTGGGAAATATGCAGGTATGGTTTTCATTCTCTTCATCAGGATTTGTATCCATGTTTTATTAACAGTTTATGTTAGTATTGTGTATTTATTTGCCATAGTAACTGTAGTCTCCAAAATAGGCCTACCACTTTATTTTCACTTATTTTGTTATTTTCCATGATTTCAATGACTGGTGGCACATACCAACTCACTAAATTTATTGTATGTTAAGTACTTGTGTGTGTCAACATATTTGTGAAATATACTGTGTGTGTGTGTGTGTGTGTGTGTGTGTATTATATATATGTATATATATATATAGGTCACGGCTTAATGACCATGGGAAAATGTGGGTGCCATGGCCAAACCAGTTGAGAACCACTGGTCCAACTCTGGTAACAAAATTTCCATGGTTTTTTGACTAATGAACCTTCATGATTTTACCATAACTTTTCCAGTCGTTTGTGATTTGTGATTACTGGATAAGGGTTTTTAGGAATGCTGTTTTTAAGACTTTATATAGGCCTGGAAATCACTTTTAACATTCCCTGATATTTCCAGGTTTTCCATGACTGTGAAAACCCTGTGGTAAAGACATGCTGTGAGTGGCAGTGTTTCTGCAGAATTTTGACAGCACTTTGTAGGATAAAAGCGTGTGCTATATGAATAAATATAGTTGCAAATGTGTCCCTTCTACTTCATTTCAGCCAATCCCTATTGAATATGAAACAAGATGCTGAATTTGTACAAAATAAAAATGTAGGTAGGGCAGAGCAAATTTGTTGCTTTCTTAAAAACACATACTTACGCGCAAATCTCGCCAGTGGCCTGCTGTTGGTCTCACCATCCTCATTAGCCACTACAGAGAAAAAGAGAGAGAAACACAGGAATACAGTGGCATTTTCTGTGTGTGTGTGTGTGTGTGTGTGTGTGTGTGTGTGTATGTATATGTGTATCTCTAAAAAAAAAAAAAACATTAAAAACTTATTTCGAAAGCTTTTTCAGAGGCTAAGTAAAATACATCATTAAAAAGCTTTTTTTCTTACTCCTGTTTTAATGTGTCTTTTTGCATAATGTGAATATAATGAACCAAGCTGCTGGAAAAGCTTGGAAGGCTGCTTTAATACGACTTCAGCCGCTGTTATATAAGCCTTTCATTAGTATTTCGAATGGGTCTTGGTCAGTAGGGGACTGGCAAGGTATTGTTAGTGTACTGTGAGTCACTTGCAATAAAAAAAAGCACAAGAACAAAGAAAGAAGGCAGAGAAAAATCAGCACATTCCTCTAAAAAGTCTTTTGTGATGCTTGCATACTGAAAAGCGCAATCAGAGAAGCGCATTTCTATTGATTATTTTTCAATTTATAATAACAAACAACATTTCCTTACGGCACCATGATACTAGGTTGTTGTAGGTGTCCTTTGCATGTTACTATGCAGTTGCTAGGTTGTTCTAGGAGGTTACTGCAAGTCAAAAGAGCCTCTCTCTGATAATTTGGACTCTAGATGTGACTCGGGTTTCTCCTATGCAAGTTAAGGGACTTTTCAGTCATTTTATCATCCACAAGGCAAAAATCAAATTCAATCATTTACATTATACGTGGGCTGAACTCTGCAGAATGAGCTGCAAGGCAAAGTTTAATACTTGGATTAAAAAGCATTTTCTATAATTGAAATAAAGCTGAAATAAAATAAAATAAAATATTAAGGTAACACTATACAATAAGGTTTCAGTTGTTCACATTAGTTAACTATATTAGATTACATTAACCAACAATGACAAATACTTCTAAATATTAATATTAATTTCAACATTTTCAGAAGATGTATATGTTAATATCGTTTAATGGACTTGAGCTAACATGAACTAACAATGAACAACTGTATTTTTATTAACTAGCATTAACAACTTTTAATACATACTGTAACAAATTGCTCATTCATTGTTAGTTAATTTTAGTATGCAATAATTAATGTGACCTTATTGTAAAGCATTGCCCATATAAACATTAGATGAGTAACTAATATTAAATAATAAATTAAAAACTGGCAACAAAAAGTTGCCTTTGCAAATAAGTACTAAAATTAAAAATAAATAAATGAATTAATTAATTAAAGCTAAATTGAAATAGTTTTAAAAAGCTAATAAATAGGACAAAAGCACATAACAAAATTACTAAAACTTACCTATTATGGTAAGTTAGGGACCTATTATGCCCCCTTTTTACAAGTAATATACAGGTGCATCTCAATAAATTAGAATATCATGATAAAGTTTATATTTTTTCTGTAATTTAATTCAAAAAGTAAAACTTAAATATATTCTAGATTTATTAGACAAAGTAAAATATATAGAACTTAGGAGAGCTTCAAAAGGAGTAGACTGAAGCTGGAGTCAGTGCATCAAGAGCCACCGCACACAGACGTCTTCAGGAAATGGGCTACAACTGTCACGTTCCACGTACAAAGCCACTTCTGAACCAAAGACAACGTCAGAAGCATCTTACCTGGGCTAAGGAGAAAAAGAACTGGACTGTTGCTCAGTGGTCCAAAGTCCTCTTTTCAGATGAAAGTAAATTTTGCATTTCATTTGGAAATCAAGGTCCCAGAGTCTGGAGGAAGAGTGGAGAGGCACAGAAACCATGTTGCTTGAAGTCCAGTGTGAAGTTTCCATAGTCAGTCATGATTTGGGCTGCCATGTCATCTGCTGGTGTTGGTCCACTGTGTTTTCTGAAGTCCACAGTCAACTCAGCCGTATACCAGGAAATTTTAGAGCACTTCATGCTTCCTTCTGCTGACAAGCTTTATGGAGATGCTGATTTCATTTTCCAGCAGGATTTGGCACCTGCCCACACTGCCAAAGGTACCAAAAGCTGGTTCAATGACCATGGTGTTACTGTGCTTGACTGGCAAGCAAACTCGCCTGACCTGAACCCCATAGCGAATCTTTGGGGTATTGTCAAGAGGAAGATGAGAGACACCAGACCCAACAATGCAGATGACCTGAAGGCTGCTATCAAAGCAACCTGGGCTTCCATTACACCTGAGCAGTGCCACACGCTGACTGCCTCCATGCCACACCGCAGTGATGCAGTAATTCATGCAAAAGGAGGCCGAACCAAGTATTGAGTGCATAGAAATAAACATACTTTTCAGAAGTCTGACATTTCTGTTTAAAATATCCTTTTTTTTATTGATCTTATGAAGTATTCTAATTTATTGAGATAGTGAATTGGTGGGTTTTTGTTAATTGTGATGATTTTGGCTCACATTTAAAAGAACCAAAGACTTAAAGTACTTCATTCTGTGTGCACTGAATCTATTAAATACACGAGTTCCACAATTTGAGTTGAATTACTAAAATAAATGAACTTTTCCACGACATTCTAATTTATTGATATGCACCTGTAAGTCTCAAGTGTCCCCAGAATGAGTCTGTGAAGTTTCAGTTCAAAATACCCCACAGATCATTTATTATACCGTGTTATAAATGCCCATTTTTGACTGGAAAAGCATGCTGTTTTCGTGCATGTATCTTCAAATGCAAATGAGCTGCTGCTCCCCATCCCGCTTTCCAGAAGAAGGCGGAGCCTGTACAACTTGTGCCTCGGATACTCTGCCAAAAACCAAAACCTCTGTTTGTTTTTGATTATCATCTCTATCGCGGTAGCGCTCATGTGACAATGCAGTTCATCATCATCACGAAAGTTTATTATCTGCATGCGTTTTAAAGCCATATCAGTTCTGATATATAGTTTTCTGAGCGCACACATCCGAAGCACACACACAGAAAGCTGGCTGTCAGACGGTGCGTCCTGTGAGTACTAAACTAAGTTCTCTTTCACTTCTTATTGCGCTTAAACTGTCAAATACACACAAGGTTATGTCAAAAACACAGTTCACATAAACACAGTCGGTTATGTCTGTACAGCTCACTCAGGGTGGGGTCTATGCTAATAGGGCAAAGTCTGTCAGCAGTCATGGGCGGGGCCTAAGCATCTGTGACATCACAAAAGCTACAATCTGCAAACGGCTTATTCTGAGACACTGCTTATGATTTGTGGTGGTTAAAAAAAAAAGAGGAGTGGGTGGATTTGTACCATTATAGGGTGGTTGTGTACACACACTGCCGACACAGATTTATGTTTAAACACCACGTAAAAGTGAATTTTGAATAATAGGTAACCTTTAAACTAAAATTTAAAAATGCAAAATATTAATAATTACTATAATAATATATAAATAATACCAAAATAACACAGACTTGGGGTGAGTGATTTGAATAAATGCCTATAAGTATAAGCAATACCAGTAATGTATGCATTTGCATCCTTTTATTACACCAACAAGATAACACACAGTTCAGTGCATTATATGTGGGTGTAAATCTAGTGCACAGGTAAGTTCAAGAGATTCTTTAGATGGGCTGTGAGAGTTGCTTCTGTAATGTAAATTGCATTAACAGTAACAGTCAGGAAAACAAACACAAGCCTGGCTGATGCACTGGTCAATGAGATTGGATTTTGAGTACATACATTGTTCGAGCTGAGAAAAATCATAATATGCATTAGTGAAGTACAGCACCATACAACTCCCATTAAGTGTCGTGACATTCTGTATTGAGAACTAAGTAGAGCAAAACACATGCACGCTATGTTTCCCCAGCAGGCAAACCATTAAAAGCCCACAGAGTGACACTGAGGGCGGAGAGGAAGTAGTCATGTTGCTTTAGCCAATCATCATTAAGTTAACAGCGGCTAGTCATCATGCTCCACTGGACCTGATTGACAACACGACACACAAAATGAGCTTAAAGCACACTGAGGAATTGATTGCTGGGCTGTGTAACCATGACAACAGGCAGATGTTTGAAAATGCTACGGAGTGTTATGATGAAATGTTGATATAAGATTCCCTGCTGCGTTTTTGTGCGATGCTCAGCTTGTTGGCTAGTTTATCTACAGTATTAAAGTGTAATAGTTAAAGGGATACAGTAGTTCACCAAAAAATGAAAATTCTGTTATCATTTACTCACCCTCAAGTTGTTCCAAGCCTGCATGAATTTCTTTCTTCTGCTGAACACAAAAGAAGATATTTTGAAGAATATTGGTAAACAAACAGTTAATGGAGAAAAAAATACTATGTAAGTCAATGGGGCCCATCAACTGTTTGGTTACAGACATTCTTCAAAATATCTTCTTTTGTGTTCAGCAGAAAAAAGAAACTCATACAGGTTTGGAACAACTTGAGGGTGAGTAAATGATGACAGAATTTTCATTTTTGGGTGAACTATCCCTACAAATATACAGTTTTGCAAGCAAGGAGCTTTTTTTAAATGTCCTTCTATAAATGCATCAGGACAGACACTAAAAAAAACATCTCACACCTCTGATGTTTCCATCATAACACCTTTCCTGTAAGTCTCCCTCTAACCGCTGTCCTCCCATGTGGGTGGGTGTTTCTCCGAAACAAACGGCTGATAAACAGGACGGTGTGTCTGAGTATGGAACAAATGTACAGTCTGACGTTCATTATCTCAAAATAGATCCCGACAAGGTGATCAGGACCAAGACGTGACGCGTTTATTTTGAGATAATGAGCAGCTCATGGACATGAAATACTGATTTAGGCTGAAATAATGTTATTTTGTGAGAAGAAAGACATGAAACTAGCGCATCTATGCTGGAAAACAGTTGCGTGGGTCAATGGGCAATTATCATACCAAAATATCTGACCAATCAGAATTGAGTATTCTAATATGCTGTGTAATAGAGTGCAACAGTCGTGTTCCAGAAGTTAAAACATTCATTTTCTCCATAGTGAAATTGTCTTTTAACAATAACTGATAAACCTTTACAGACAGACCTGTTGTGAGTTCCGAGGGTGTTATTCGATTGTATATGCTTTTATTGAAGCCATCTGTTTGCGTTAATTCAACTTATTTTTAAAATAATCATGTTTAATACCGGAATTCTTGGTGAAAAACTACATTACCCATGACGCTGTACAGAAAATTCCACCAATCAGAGAGCTGCAGCGAGCAAAGATCTCCAAAATAATACTTCCGGAACCAGCTCTTCTGAAAAAGTGGCCGGGGACTAATGCACTCTATAGAATGCAACAGTGCCTGCCCCCTTTTTCAACATCGCTGGTTCCGGAAGTATTTTTTCCATTCATTTCTCCCATAGGGTTTTCAAAAAAAGTCTTTGTTAAACCGCTATAAGCCATGAACCAAGCAAATCAGCTACGAGGTGAATCACAACATTACAAACGTTGATTTGAACCCAAAAAGTTTTTGAAAATCAGGTAAAAAGGTACAAGACTGTGTACGTAACGGCTTTGGTGAGGGAAAGAACTGCAATCCCATGAAGCATAATTGAATTAAAAAACAATGGTTAAATATACAACTTCTCATTTACAAATGTTGATTGTATATGTTAAAACAATATATTTTAAGTTCATTGCAAAATATGCATATATATATATATACAAACATTTAAGTATTTTGAGAGCGTAGAGAGATCGACTCGACTGCGTCATCTGCGGTGCTTCATGTGAGTGGGCGGAGCTAAAGAGCTATTTTAGTGTGTGTGTGTTGCTTTTTTCGACTCTCTGATTGGTGGAATTTTTACAGCATCATGGATAATGTAGTTTTTCCACCAGGAATTCCACTGTTAAACATGGTTATTTTAAAAATAGGCTGAAATAAATAAGTATTTCCATGGATTAACAACCTTGCAGCCCACAGTAGTCTGTCTTTAAAGGTTTATAAGCTATCATTAAAAATCAATTTCCCTATGGGGAAAATGAATAGAGTTTTTACATCTGGAACCCGACTGTTGCACTCTATGGCTGTGTCTGAAAACGTAGACAGCTGACTTGTTGCCTCACTGTCTTATCAGGCAATGACTTTGCAGGCTACGTTTTTGCACAAAGGTACCTCATGAAACTGAATCCGGTCAGACTTCTGAGGCAGTGTAACAGTTTAATGATGTGCAGCAAAACAGAGAGAGCTTTGGTGATAACTGAGTGAATATTTAATTACTACAATAGTAATCTCTCTCTAGAAATAACATCAGAAGTGGAAAACGTTGGTCAGAAATGTACATTTACACCAACCTCCCCCAGTTTCTCTTAAAGCCAATACGAAAGTGACTTAAACTGCAATTCATCGACTGGCCTCTAGGGACAGGCTCCAAAAGAGAACAGAATCTCATTGACCCCCATGCTAAAATGGCCAACTTTACAGCAGAAAAAAAAACATGTTTACAGCTGGTACAAATTGTGGTTTTGGTCTATACTGCTAATTTTGCCCTTCATGCCAACTCTGAGGGGGGTGAATTTTTTTATAACTCATCCGTTTAAATTATATTAAGCCTTAAAGTTCTGCATAATTAAGGGCGTGGTCACTTGAGTGATAGGTTAATTGCGCTGCTGTCTGTGAGCAATCACTTAATCTCAGCTAATTCTAGCCGCTGAACTTGGCATCTCTGCCCTGTTTGTGCTTTTTTCAGGATTATTTTATACAATTATAAAATAATATGGCTTGCTGCGTTAATGGTCGAGACAGATGTGCGTCTGTGTAGATGTGCACGCATGCGGAAGAAAAACAGAACACACGCTGTTGGATCGTCTTGGCATTGGCTAAAAGTTTTGTTTGTGAGATTTACTACAATGAAAATGCCTAGAGGATATAAAACTCCGACAGCACTGCTTGGACATTATAACTAAAACTGCTGCATTTTGAAAAATTATACTTTGGACGCGGGCTCATTTGTTTCATATACAGTTTCATATACAGTTTACAGATCATATACAGTTTTACAACATGAACGCTGCTCAGGTTGCATAATTTCTTGAAGAACAATGATGGAGAGCAGATCATTCAGAAATGTGATGCAAACAATGGATAATATAATCAATATTTCATGGAATTATGCTTTTGTGGACAAAAAGTACTGTTTTTTGTTTTTCAATGGAGACTCGTCGACATTTTACCCAAGTGCCACAGATTGGATTCATCTCGCGATCGCTATTTCATTACAAAGGTATGAAGTCCTGTTTGATTTTTCGTGTTGTCATGTGCAAACCCGACACAAATTACAATTACTGGTGCTGGAACATCTATATCGTAAAAAAGACACCGTAGATTGACAGTAAATCTTTAGAACTTTCTAATAATATAACTTTATCATTATTAACTAATAAAGATAACAAGTTATATCATTGGAATATTATTATTTTAGATAGTGTCTAAGATAGTTAGATAGCTCCTTTGCCTGCTAACATGATTACGTCACGCTAAGCAACCAGGCACCTCAGTTCCAACCACGTCCCGCCTCTTTGCCCATTTTCAGTTATCCAGGAGTGACATGCAGTGACGCGCTGCTAAGATGGCAGCTGCCTCATTTTCGCTTCAAAAATGCTCTTCAGAAATCTACGGGTGACGTCACGGACACGACGTCCATATTTTTTTACAGTCTATGATTTATACTCAAACTGACCACCAACTGCAACTTTTTCAGACACTATCTCCATTTTTTAGCTCAACTGACACAGAATGGAAAGCACAGGATTGTGGGATATCAAAGGCAGCAAAGGATACATCTATGCTTCCTTCAAAAACTGACTAACATTAGGCTAACATTAGATTTGGATTTGCCTTGATGCCTTCCTTGGAATGCTTCCTCCGAAGGCAGCATTTTTAAGCTTTTGGGCGCAGCCCATAAAAGATGATGGATCAATATTTTTCTTTAATTATTATCTGTTAGACTGTTCTTTAATATCTCGGCTCTTTCTCAGACAGCAATGAGATTAAATGGAGAACAAATTGAGACTCCTGCTGCATTTCAGTTTTCCACTGAAACTCCAGTAATCTCACATCTCTTGTAAAAAGATTGCAGTAACATTTTAAACTGTGCTCCAAAGTCTTTAATAAAAAGTCAGCTGTATTAAAATAAAGCTGAAATAAATAAATAAAAAAATAAAAATTGAAATAAACTTAAAATTGAAAAACTGGCAACACTGTAAAAAAAGAATTGTTGGTTTAACTTAAAGTATGTTACCTGTTAAATTTTGAGTTCATTGAAATTAAAAATTTGAGTTAATACAATGAAGGCGATTGATTTAATCAACAGAAACTCAAAATATTATGTTATCTGAACCACATTAATTATTGAAGTTGATTTGACAAAAGAAAAAATGTTGAAAATAATTTTTTACAGTGTAACTGAAATAAGTTGAAGCACTAAAATGACTAAAAATAAAATAAATAAAAACAAATTAAGGTGGAAATTACATGAGTTACACAATTCACATGTAAATCCATTTATTGTATTGCTCTGCACTCTTACTGTAAATCAACAACTGTCCGTTTGTATTTCTCCAAAGGAACTGCAGAAGACACATCGATAAAACCGATTAAATAAGAGCTCATTAAATTTCATATGCCATGCAAGAACAATATAGTTTTTCCTCTGAGTAGGCTTGTGTACGTGTTTGATTGTGTATTGTGTGTGCGTACATGTGTGTGGTCAGGTGCATTTTACTCTGGTTGCTATGGCACCCTGGAGTTGTGTTCACCTGAAAGGGTCTTTTCAGAAATCAGACACTCTCACATCACATCCTGAAATCAACAGATCTGTTTGTATAAGGACTGTAACGTCTAATCAAGAGCGATTCCTGGAGCGCCAAACAAATCACTGTACTGTACAATTGCTGAGACTGCAGTCGTGATTTCAGAAAGTAAAGAAGGGAATGTCCAAATAAATCCTTATTCTGCCATCTCTTTCACACTACATCTGATTTAATTCACAGTTTCTTACCAATGGTGAAGCTGAATCCATCGATGCTGAAAGTGGCACTTCTGCCTTTGGTGAAGCCCTTTTTCCTGGAGTCCGTTTCTGACATGTTTTCTGTATTTTGTGAGCTCTCTCTCCGATTCGGAGCTCTTGTTGAGTAAATTCCTAAGTTTTGTGCGAGTCGTTTGGTTCTTTTGTCTCTCAGATCTCTCTATCCTGACCTGCTCTCAGAGGGGAGACACTATTTTCTCTTTTTCTATCATTCTCGTCCTCTGTCGCTCTCAGTGTCTCATTATTGTCTCTCTGGCTGAATGTGAGTCCCCTCTCAACAGAGCACTTAGTGTACCAATGCATAACATAACACTCTCTGCCCCTCTCATCTGCACTACAACTCTGTGTCTGTTCGATGTTCTGCGATGCACATTCGAAGGGAAAAAAAAAGCCGCTTCCTTTTCCTTGCGTATGTGTGCGTGTGATTTTATCATCGAAATGGAATCAAACCTATTTGGAATTGCTGCAGATTTATTGAACACACTCCCAGAAATGTGTCTAGCTGGGCCAAGGCCGTGAGGTTTATGTTATGTATTTTTGTAAAGCATGAATCATTCATTTCTATTCAAAGAATGTCTTTTTTTAAAGATAGAAAACTATTGAGACGAATAGACAAGTGGAGGCTGAGATGCCGCTATTGTGCTGAAATAATAGCTAGAGTTTAGGAGCTTTGATCTTTTTGTCTCTCTGTAAATACAGTGGGTTGGGTGGCCTCAAACCCCGGAGGATTCAGTGACGGGTTAATATGTGACTGTCTCACGTCTGAGTGAATGATTACAGAGCAGAAGACAATCTGAAAGCTCCTTCACCAGCTCCAAGTCACAGATTAATTAATGATAATAATAAAAAAACAATTAAACAATCATACAATACAAACCTGTTAATTGGTTAACTGTACATTATCTTAAATGGTAAAAATTATATTAGGTATATAAAAATACTTGCAGTATATTACAGTAAATTGACAATGACTATAATTACATAATACAATATTATATCAAAAATGGCAAACATAAAATTTTATGTTTATATACTTATAAATTAAATTGATATATTATAGGCATATACATATATATATATATATATATATATATATGTGTGTGTGTTTTTGAAAGAAGTCTCTTCTGCTCACAAGTCTGCATTAATCAAAAATACAGTAAAAACAGTAATATTGTGAAATATTATTACAATTTAAAATAACTGTTTTCTATTTCAATATATTTTAAAATGTAATTTATTGCTGTGATCAAAGCTGTATTTTCAACATCATTACTCCAGTCTTCAGTGTCACATGATCCTTCAGAAATCATTCTAATATGCTGATTTGGTGCTCAAGAAACATTTATGATTATTATCAATGTTGAAAAAAGTTGTGCTGCTTCATATTTTTGTGGAAATAGTGATACTTTTTCAGGATTCTTTGATGAATAGAAAGTTCAATGAACAGTATTTATTTGCATTTATTATATTTATTAAAACATTTATTAAATAGAAATCTTTTGTAACATTATAAATACCTATACTGTCACTTTTGATCAATTTAATGCATCCTTGATGAATAAAAGTATTAATTTCTCTTCTTTTTTATCCTACCACAAAGTTTGAATGGTATTGTTTTCAGAAAAATGTTAAGCAGCAAAATAATTGTTTTTCAGTGTTTTTCAATGTTTTCAACATTGATAATAATCATAAATGTTTCTTGAGCAGCAAATCAGCATATCAGAATGATTTCTGAAGGATCATGTGACACTGAAGTCTGGAGTAATGATGCTGAAAATTCAGCTTTGATCACAGGAATAAATTATATTGTTATATTTATTAAAATAGAAAATTATTTTAAATTGAAATAATATTTCACAATATGAAATATTGAAATATTATTACTATTTAAAATAGCTGTTTTAATATATTTTATTGTAATATATATTATTGTAATTTTACTGTATTTTTGATTAAATATCTTGGTGCTAAAGAAATTGTAATGTTTCCTAACTTTTGACAGGTGCTGTATACATACACATACATTTTTAAATGGGTCATTGGCGAATAAGGTTTTTATAAGTGTCAAAAAATATAATGGAGACATAATTCATTTTTAAGTTTTATTAAGTGTTAACAATGAGATTATGTGGTTTTTATAATCAATTAACACTGCTTTTGTCATTTATTACAAGATGAACAAAATTTGTCACCAAAATAGTCATTTGGTTTAACCAAAATTTTGGTTTTACCGAATGACACTTTTGGTTATACTGAACGACTATAGCTTCAGCTTTGCATCACAGGAATAAATTATAAAAATATTATATTAAAATATTGTAAAAAAGCTATTTAAAATTGTAATAATATTTCACAATATACTGTTTTACTGCATTTTTTATTAAACGCAGCCTTGGTGAGCATAAGAGACTTCTTTTAAAATTTTGAATGGTAATGTATACATGCTGTAGAATAGAATAGAATAGAATAGTCCTGGTAGAATTTATTTCCTTAACTTTTTCCATCCCCCAGGGCATTTTAGGGTCAGTAAGTGTCTCACTCAATGCTATCTTGACACATCTAACTTGCAGTTACCACTGAACCCTCTGAACTTTAACCAGCATGCAACACCACCCACCAAAAAAAAAAAAAAAAAAACAGTGGAGAGTATGAATTCGCTTCTACCATTTCATGAGAGAGACACACATGTGGGAAACGGTGACATTTTCCACCTTCTCAATGCAAAATAAGATATTATTCATAGCTTTAATGAATGAATATGAAGATGCTTGTAGATTAGGTGTGCTAACATTCTCTGTTTAGTAACTGAGATTCTTATAGTGGCAAGTAAACGTCATCTGGTATTTCCTCAAAGAGCTTTAATGAGCTTCCAGTCATTACAGAAGTACTGTGGTTGTTTGTGTGCTTGTGTGTAAGGTCAGCTCATGTATATGATGTCTCTATTGTGAATGCTGGTCACTAGGCAACCAACCAAGGCTTTTTCCCACTGCATTAAAGAGATCCAGAGGTTAATGTAATGCAACAAACTGGACAAAAGCTGGAGCTCATGTTCATTGTCACACGGCTCTGAGGAGACATATATAATCTACTGTAACTGTTTACAAACAGAGTTCATTTCGGCTGTACAGCAACTTTAAAAGAAAATGCTACTGTGTCATTGTTGAGCTGAAGTCAGTTCAGTGTTGATTCAGTTCTGTTGTAAAGATCATCACTTATTAAATTAATTAATTTCATTTATAAAGCAGTTCTGCAGAAAACAGCGAAGTCATCGTCCAGCTCAGTTCAGTTCTCATCCAATAGTGTCAGTGCAGTCAAATCAATAATATTGTTGAATATTAACTTTAAGAAGTGTAAAAAGTAATCTGAATCTGAAAATAAGCAGTTAAATATCCAATTTCAGCCAATACATCAAGCATCTCTGTTACCCAGCAGGCTAACCCAATAACTCATTAGCTTATGGTTAACATAACATATCTATCTGTGATTCAAACCTTTTTAGTTCATTTCTGTGGTCAAATTATTTGCTAAATAAAAAATATAATAGTAAAAATAAAAGGTTATTGCATTGTTCTTTGGTTTAGAGGCTCTCATTGGTTTTGCATCAAGATAATTTGATAATTTCTAATATATATTGAGTGGGGGGAGAT
Source organism: Ctenopharyngodon idella (assembly GCF_019924925.1). Taxonomy (NCBI): domain Eukaryota; kingdom Metazoa; phylum Chordata; class Actinopteri; order Cypriniformes; family Xenocyprididae; genus Ctenopharyngodon; species Ctenopharyngodon idella. The sequence goes on along the minus strand of NC_067221.1, from coordinate 38,408,157 downwards.
CTGATCTATGAATGACTGTATGGTTAGTTTGCACTTTGTCAATTTCATTTAACATTGTATTTTCACCTACAACAATATTGCTTATAACTGGAACAATATATGTCAATACATTGAAGTGTACTTGGGTTTCTTTTGCAGTTTCCTCATCTGACCACAAGAGGTCGACAACGCCCTTAATTATGGATAATTGTGGCTTGTCGTCAGTCGACAAATATTGACACACTAGCACCTCTCTGCTTCTTTCTGCTGCTTATGATACATAATCAGTACATGTACACTATTAGTCCATTAATGTGAACATCAATCTGAACAGAACGATCAGAGACAGCGCGAGCTCGCCGGAACAAGCTGTTCCCGCGCCTGTTGCCGTGGAGACACACTGCGCGTGCCCTCTGTGATTCCCCTCGCGCGAGGATGCTGAGGTCGGTGATGTCACGAACAGAGCGGAAATGCGCTGTTAATTACAACCATCAAATGTTCTTTTACAGATGGATACTACTATCATTAAACGGGATTTGTTTGCAGCCTGATTAGTTTTCGATTCAGGAAAATCCTATAGGATAGCAAACTGCAATAAGATGAATAAAGATTATTTGAAAATATTACACCGACACATTTGTATTTTGACAAAATTGCTGCCTAAATCATAATTAGAGTCAACCCTCTTTGTAGGTCTCATTCTGCTCCATATGCTGTGAATCACTGAACATGAATCAGCCATGAGCAAGGGTCTTGATTCGCTGAAACAGCTGAACTCTACAGGAAAGTGGATCTCTAGAAGCAGGAATGAGGAACCCTGAGGGACGTGTTACTGATTTTCTTTGACATGATATTTATCAGCAACATCATGATTTAATGAATGTGACAACCCTAGAAATATCCAACTCTTTGTAGTGCACTACAGAATTAGGGAGCTGAATGAGACACACTTCATCTGTCTGCTTCATATTCAATGTTTGACTCCCATAGTGTAATAAAAACAATGTATGCTAAAATATACTAAATCTTGAGCCTTACTGGTGGGTCTAATGGAGTATATATATATATATATATACACATATACATACACACACATATACATATATATATATATATATATATATATATATATATATATATATATATAAAACAAAAACAGTTGGAGAAACGCTGATCTATAAACCAGTTGGTCTTGTCCAAGAGGGCCACAGGGTGAAATTAGACAAAAGTGTAAAAATATGCTAAAATAGCTAAAAAATAAAATAAAAATGTAAGCTGACATTTCTCATTTTAATTCATGCTCTCAGCAACTGTCATTGTTATTTATGAACCAGGTGTGGTCTTGGAAAACATGGATATATGAGGAAATTTGAAAAGTGTGCTTTTTAGACCTACAAAAGTCATTGTAAGACCCTTATTTCAGTCATTTACTGCTGGAATTTATTTCTTTGGTTTATATTTGTTCTTACTGCGTATGTCCTACTCGACCCGCTCCGAGCGTGACGCGAACCATGGTCTCCGTCGTGGTAGTCGGGCGCTCTAACAAGTGGCTAAAAAGATCAGGGGAGTAAGGTTTACACACACAGCTCTTACTGGCCTACGACAGTTACACTCACCCCCCTAAACCTCACTCCCATCTGGGTCACGGTACCAAATGTAACTGGTTCTACTGACCCACTCCGAGTGGGATTCGAACCGTGGTCTCCGGTTTGGGAGTTGGGCGCTCTAATAAAGAGGCTAAATTCCGCAGCCTCTAAGCACTGTTTGGAAGTTAGTCGGGCCGACACCAACAACAGACTTGTAACCAATCAGCATTAGGAGGGGCGTATGACGGTCGAGGAGACAGAACAAGCAAGCGGAAGATTTGAAGAAAAACTGCAGGAGGAGAGATGAGACACAAAACAAAAGAGCTCAAAAGAATATCACTGGAATGAAGGTTTATGACTGGGCAAGTGCTTTAGGACCCGGTTTATATTAGAAAAGCTTTTCAGCGCTGGAGAGAGCTAAGCGGGAAGGCCTGAGAACAGCGGTCGGGCCGGGGTTTGAGACCGACATAGAGCAGGGATAGGATTGGAGAGTGAGTTTTGGAGGCAGAGCAATGAAGAGAGGGGTGGGTTTGTTTGGGTTGGTTTCAAATATCAACAATGTCCAACTGCGATTTTTGAACATCTACTTATCCCACCTTTAAGCCCGGGACACACCAAGCCGACGATCGGCCTATCGGGCAACGTCAGACCGTTTTTAAGCATCGCCGACCCAGTTTCCCCAGGGTGTTCTGAACCATTGGCTCTAGTCGGACGGCGTCAGGTTTTTTTGGGCCGATTCAACATGTAGAATTGGCGTCAGATGAGAGAGAACTGTTGAATGTCGAAGCGCGAGAATAATAGCAAAACAGTGAGCAAACAAGTCAAGGCGGTACAGACAGAAGGCTGTTCTAATTTTACGTCATGTACCTGAGTGTTCCTGGGCGAATGTTTAATTTTAACGTGAGCCAAGTGGAATATAGAAAGTAGCATGAATGATATTCAAAACGTTAAGCACGTGCTGCTTTGTTTACAGTTTGTGTATCTGCAGCCTGCAGTGCCAGGCTCCCTTTCTGAATTACGAATATAGACAAATATATATGAAAAAATACTTTTTCCTTACAGGCAGGCGCAGAACGCACATGCTGGCCAACAGTCGGCTGTAGTTCTCTCGATGTGTTCACGTGCAGTTTTTTGCCCCGATGCAGAGTCACGGCACCAAATGTAACCGGTTCTACTGACCCGCTCCGAGCGGGATTCGAACCGTGGTCTCTGGCATGGGAGTCGGGCAGCTCTTACTGGCCTACGACAGTTACACTGTTCAGTGAAGTCATTTTTGTAACACACATGAAAAGTTATTGACGCATGTGCAATAAGTTCAGACGCACAGTGGGAGAACACAAAGCTTTTGACCGTGTATAGTTTTGTAAGCTAGCAGAACTGGTTGTTAAGTATAGTATCTCAACAAACAAGTTGTTAAGAGAAGACGTTGTTGCACAAGAGGATGATGATATGAGAAGACTGAACAAAATGTGATTATTTGTTTAACTGGAAAATAAAGCATGACAAAGGAAATTATGGACTGCTAGTCGTGAATACAAGATAAGAAGATATGCGTCAAAACTTGTGAAATAACTGAAAGACAATCACATGGAAATTAATAAAATCTTAAACAGTCATGGAATTTTTATAATAAATATACATTTTTATAGTTATGTCAATCTCGAAAATATTTTATTCCAGTAGAAATTGCTATTTGCAAAACTTTTTGTAAAAATTCCAGCAATCAAGAACGACTATGAAAAACATTAAAAATAATTTGTAATGAAAAGTTTTAACCCTGAAGAACATTTAGTTTTTGAAACTTCTACAGAATTATGGAATTTCATTATTTTAATTATTATAGCTTTTATTTAATAATTAAAATATATAAAATAATATATATATATATAAATATATTAATAATATATAAATTAAAATGTATCAAATAATTTAAATATATTGCCACTCACAGTTTTCGTAAATAAACAATTTAGAAAATAAGCAGCTTTGCTTTGCCATTATAGTAGATGTACTAGAAATATCTTCAAGGGCTTTCCAATATTGTCTGTCAAAAAAGTTGAGAACCACTAACCTAAGATGTCTCTAGTACTGCTGCAAATCACAATCTACTCCATCTGTTCACACAAATCACTCATTATTTAAATAACAAAGCCCTAATTATTCATAGCAGGTGCCTGTCTCGTCCTCAGACATGCAGGGACGACTCAGTTTGACAGGCTATTAATAATGCAGCTACCATAAAGGACTCTGGACACCTTACAACACTCCTTACTCCAAACTGCACATCTAACCGAACTCTTACCATACAACCTAGAGCTGATTGTGTTTTGTTTTGATCTAAACGTAACATTCAGTCACTGTGTTGGTTGGTGTCTCCCCACCTGTGGCTCTCTAGAGATGCAACGCTGTAGAGGGAGAAAAACCTAAACAATCAACAGGGACCTCAGCAGGAGACTTTACTGTCACCGCTTCATGGTAACCATGAAACATAGAGCTACTTGAGATATTTTAGTCACCCTCGAGGGTCGCTTCTTCCGTTAATGGTCAGGTGAAAAGGGGACAGAGAAGTGGCATATTGAAAAAGGAATCCTTTAAACATGGAACAGGGCAGAAAAGTCACTTTTAAAGACTTAAAGAGGATTTTAAAGACATTATTTTCTTTATGTATCATACCCATTTTCATATTCTGTTAGGATGATGTCTTCAACTTTGCATATACTGTATACTACCATCAAGTTCGTGGTAAGATTATTAAATGGGTCATGACATGTATTTTTTAAAGTTAATGTTTTCTTAAAGTTGTTTGCACAAAAGAAATGTATGTGAACAGAGTGTGTGTGTGTGTGTGTGGAAATTTTTTTCAACCCTCATTCTCACCCTCTGTCTGAAATGATCAGTTTTTAAAGGGATAGTTCACCCAAAAATGAAAATTTGATGTTTATCTGTTTACCCCAGGGCATCCAAGATGACTTTGTTTCTTCAGTAGAACACAAATGATGATTTTTAACTCAAACCGTTGCGGTCTGTCAGTCAAATAATGCGTGTAAATGGGAACTCCATCTATAAGAGTGAAATAAACACGACAGACAAATCCAAATTAAACCCTGCGGCTCGTGACGACCCATTGATGTCCTAAGACACGAAACGATCGGTTTGTGCAAGAAAACGAACAGTATTTATATCATTTTTTACCTCTAAAACACCACTATGTCCAACTCCGTTTAGCATCCGGTTAGTGAGGTCTGAAAGCGCTCTGACAACGGAAGTGATGTCTTGCACTCATTGAAGCAAAGCGCGAGACATCAGTTCCGTCATCAGAGCGCGTTTTTTTTTGACCTCACTAACCGGATGCTAAACGGAGTTGGACATAGTGGTGTTTTAGAGGTAAAAAATGATATAAATACTGTTTGGTTTCTCGCACAAACCGATCGCTTCGTGTCTTAGGACATCAATGCGTCGTCACGAGCCGCAGGGTTTAATTTGGATTTGTCTGTCGTGTTTATTTGACTCTTATAGATGGAGTTCCCATTTACACGCATTATATGACTGACAGACCGCAACGGTTTGAGTTAAAAATCATCATTTGTGTTCTACTGAAAAAACAAAGTCACCTACATCTTGGATGCCCTGGGGTAAACAGATAAACATCAAATTTTCATTTTTGGGTGAACTATCCCTTTAAGGGGCGGCTCCTTTAAGGCTTATCAGTAAATGGCTGCTGTTGTGATTGGCAAACATCACTGCATAGGAAACAGTATCGATGGCCACTCACTATTGCATATGAGTAAGTATTTTGAAAACATTATCCATATAAAATTGTAATTTAAGTTTACAAAACAAAATGTGGTCAAATTTTCCGAACAAACATTTAATCCTCCAACACGATCCATGACGCCATTAAAAATAAACCATCCACATGTTCCTGAGGATGGCATCCTTCTAAAATCTCTAGAGAAATGAGCAAATGAGCTGTTTAAACAGGACGCGTGAAAGCGAATGTTCCTTTAACCTTCCATTTACTCTTCCATTTGTCCTGTTGTCGACAGACTCAAATCTATGGAGTATGTCAGAAGCTGAACACGCATCTGTATACTGTATCCAGTGTAGACAGCATCAGTGATTATAATGGCTTCTATTTGCTTTTGACGTCACGCTCGCATCCGGTGTAGGCAAATGTCAGCCATTAAAGGATTAGTTCACTTCAGCATTAAAATTTCCTGATAATTTACTCACCCCCATGTCATCCAAGATGTTTATGTCTTTCTTTCTTCAGTCAAAAAGAAATTAAAGTTTTTGAGGAAAAAATTCCAGGATTTTTCTACATATAGTGGACTTCAACAGTTATCAACGGGTTGAAGGTTCAAATTACAGTTTCAATGCAGCTTCAAAGGACACGATCCCAGTCGACGAATAAATGTCTTGTCTAGCGAAACGATCGGTCATCTTGTAAAAAAAAAATAGGAAAGATCACTCGTGATGTAGGCAGAAGTACCGCGGTAGGGCAAAAAACTCCATCTCATTTTCTCTTCCAACTTTAAAATCGTCCAAAATCGTGTTTTATATTTTTTTGTAAAGGGCGTTTTGACTGTCTTTGCACGTTCGCTTTGTAGACACCGGATTGGTACTTCCACCTATGTCAGACGTGACCTTTCCAACGTGATTACGTAATGTGTGGCGCATTCGCAGAGCTAGAGCGAGACGAGCATTTGTGGTTAAAAAGTATAGAATTTTTTTTTTTTTTTTTTTTAGAAAATGACAGATCGTTTTGCTAGATAAGACCCTTATTCCTTGTCTGGGATCATGTAGAGCCTGTTGAAGCTGCACTGAAACTGCATTTTGGACCTTCAACCCGTTGAACCCTAGTGAAGTCCACTATATGGAGAAAAATCCTGGAATTTTTTCCTCAAAAACCGTAATTTCTTTTCGAGTGAAGAAAGAAAGACATAAACATCTTGGATGACATGGGGGTGAGTAAATTATCAGGAAATTTTAATTCTGAAGCAAACTAATCCTTTAACCAATTGAATGCTAGTGGATGGGGCCTGCAATGATGTATAACTATTATTTAATAGGCTTGTTCGACTTGATGCAGCGGGAAGCAGAACGTGTCCGACTTTACGTCTCCGTTTTCAGCTCCTTCCCGCCTGCACACGGCTACTCTCGCCGATCAGTTGCATCCAGCCGCAGCCAATGTCGAACACACCTAATGTCTTGCTCTGGAGGCAGTCATATGCAAATGTATTTTTGCCTATGTGACAAAGACCTTTTATATGTCAAAAGATCAAGGCAAATTTGATTTCTCATATCATGACCCCTTTAAGAAATGAATACTTTTATGCAGCGAGGAAGCACTGGATTGATCAAAAGTGACAGTAAAGACAGTTTTAATGTTATAAAAGATTTCTATTTTAAATAAACACTGTTCTTTAAACTTTTGAACTTTCTATTCTATACATAAAAATCCTGAAAAAAATTTATCAGAGTTTCCACAAAAATATTAAGCAGCACAACTGTTTTTAACTTTGATAATAATCATGTGGCAGCTGAAAATTTGGCTTTGCCATCACAAGAATAATTTACATTTTAAAATATATTAGAATAGAAAACAGTTATTTTAAACTGTAATAATATTTCACAATATGTTTTACTGTAATTCACAATGTTTTACTGTATTTTTGATCAAATAAATTATTTTTATGAACTAAAATCTTACTGACCACAAACATTAGAATGCTAGTGTTTCTAATAAATCTACTAAATCAAAGTTTATCTGGCATTTTCAATAATAGACAGCAATCATAAAAATAAAGCTTGAATGTCCATTCTAGATTTGTGTAAAAATCCGTCTCTGAAAAACACGTGTGCTATATAAAGCATCAGGAGGTGCTGTTATTCTAACATCAAAGAGTTCAAACATAAAAAACACGGATCTGCACCCTTCAAAAGAAGTGCAGCGGCACATCATTGATCATCCCATTATGGAGCGTTTTTCTCATCTGTTCCACAGAAGTGCCTGAACTCTCTAATGTGCAGATAAATGGCCGCTATCACCCGTGTTTTTGACCCAAAATGAGCAGACACCTGTTTCCCACCCGTCTCATAAAGGCATGTGCTGAAATTCCACAATCACCTAATAGAGGCAGATGAAAACAGAGGCTCCCAAAAGAGTATTTGGACACTTCAGCTACATTAAAAATAAAATATCAAAACATAACTATTAATAATTATTTATTTTTTTAAAATATATATATATTTTTTTTACAAACATGAATCAGGATGTATTTAGTCATGAATATCAACACATTTTTATAGGATTAGATTACCCTATTTGGTCAAATCAAAAAGGTCAGAGTTGTTCCTGTTTTGTAAGTTGCTTTGTAAGTCTGCTAAATACATAAATGTAAATGTCAAAAAGACCTTGTGTCTAAAATTGTGTACCAGAGTATGTACTACAGTTGAGGAACTTATTTCTCATCTGTTAATAAAGTTTTGCAAGTATGCACTTGTGTAGTATGAATACAATCAGGACATACTACATACACTATGTTTAACTTGTCACGTGCCTTATGTTTCAGCGATGTTGCTATTTATGCCACATCTACACGAAGCCAGCGCTTTCCCTATCCGATCTTTTTTTCCTCATTCTACAAAAAATTCCATAAACATGGCGTCGTCTCAAGAAATATCTGCATACACACAAAACCACTGAAACTGACTCAAAACGATGTAGTATACATGCCAGACCAGTATGTTGTCGTTTTATCCACTCTGGGACCTGGTTTTTTTAAAAAAAAAAATAGCGGTTTCAGGCTCCTAAAACGCCAGATCCATCTGGACGAAGCGCCGATATGATACAAAATTTTTACATATACAGCTAAATGCGTCTCCATGTGTATGGGCTCTCAGATATGCTACTGATATGACATGACTAATGCATCCAAAGTCACATACTGTATAGTAGGTAGTAGGGGTGTAACAGTACACAGAAGTCATGGTTCAGTACGTACCTAGGTTTTGGGGTCAAGGTTCGATACGAGTTTAGTACAACAGAAAAAAGCATCAAGTCCCCAATGCTAGGTTTCTTTTCATTTATTTTGAAGAGACAGAAGTGCAAATTACATTTTGTTCAATCTAGCAGCATTTCATCCCCCCTGAGGTAGTTGGTACAGTACAGCCTCCTTTAGTGTATTAAACACTAAAAATAAAAAAGGAATTGTTGATTTGTTACTCTAATTGATAGACTGACCAATGCTGTGTGGTAAAATGCAACAGCTGTTTTCAAACTTATTGGTTTGAGTAACGTGTTGTGCGTAGCCTACGCTGTCATTTTCTGTGCACATGAGAGTTCATTAACATGCGGTGACAATGGCGAATGCACAAAGTTTAATATTACGCTTTTTCAAGAAATCACAGAAAGATGAGGGAGAAGGAGAAAAACAGCCTACTCCACCTTTCCACGAGGAGAAAGCGAGTGAAGTGCCACCTGAGGCTCCCATTTCCAGGCGAGCATATTTTATCACTGGACTGTAGTAGTGAGACTTACAACACAAATCGGCACAATGCCAGATGATTTTGTCTCATTATAATAGCGGAAACACCTTAAAATACTTACATTTATGGTCATACAGATGACATACAGACATAAAGTGTAAGACATTATTTGAAACTGTAAAATAAAGAAAACAAACAGGATGCCACTTTCTGTCGTCCCAGTTTCCTTTCCGTGAAGCTTATGGAGCATGTCACAAAATTAATCGAAACTACTAGCAAACTCTTGCGTGCCATCTGAACTCTTGTTTTGGGTTGCTGCATAAATCGTCTCTTCTTCTTCTGCTCTTGTTGTGGCAGTTAGCAAACAGCGTTGCATTACAGCACGCGCCCCCTTCTGGATTATAATGTGGATCACCTGCTACTGACTGTATTCGTTGTCTGACTGTATGCACTGAACCATGACGTCTGTACTGTGATGGTTCGGGACGAATACATGTACTGTTACACCCCTAGAAGGTAGTACAATTGGTTTGAAACTTCACGACCGTTAAAAAAGTATGTGCTGTATAGTATGAAGGTGTATAGTATGAATGAAATGTAGGCCCTGTCTTGTGGACTTAATGGATACGCACATGGTGGCCATTGTACGTCCACAAGACTGAAAGTGCACATGAAGTGTGCCATCATGGCCAGGGCCTTAAACGTACTACATCTGCCATGTTGTCACCGTCACATGACCTACAACAGTCGCGTCGCTTCACTGCCATCCACAACTTTTCTCCCGTGGCCTCATGGGATAGAAAGTGTCCATCGGATTTGTACTTCAGAATCTCGCCAGAAGTAGTAGGTCATCCAGGTACTTTTCACCTACTATGAACACTATGAATTCAGACATGCTCCTCAGTTTACATATATATAGTCCAAAAAAGTTACATCTCCGAGCTATTTTTGACAAAGCACCACAAAAATATAAAAATTAATTTAAATTCAGAAATTGAAAACATGTATTAGTGTAAGAGTGTATTTAAGTCATTTTAGTATGAACTGTATTAATAGTTTAAAACAAAAAAAATCAATTCAGCCTTTAAAAGATCTACCACCTAGCCATTGTAAATAAAAATTAATTGTAATTCAGAAATTTAAAACATGTTAATCAAAGAAGAACACTAGTCATTTTGATATGAACGGTATTCTGAATAAAAATGACTGTCACATGACCCAAAAATGTAATTGCAAAATCTGAAGGAAAAAAAGGCCTGGAAGGATGCCCCTTTGTTTTGGTTGATATTTTGGTATTTAATGTAATGACCTTTAGCTACTGTTAAGAGTGTACGACTCCAAATGCTACTTTTGAGACTACTGTGTACATAAACAAAACAAAAACAATTCTGCCAAATAGAAATCCATCAATTTCAGCTTTATATGCTTTAATCCACTCCCTAGATCGTGCTCCACAAGAATATGAAACATGACCAAACTTAAACTCACCTGTAGCAGATGCAGTAACTTGTGGTGTGTTTGCTCTGGATGTGCCGGTTGTTTTCTGCACCAGTGGTTCTTTGCTAGTCTGCTTTGCAATCACACGAGACCCGGTCCGATGCTTCCCGTCCGGCTCTTTCTGCGGCTCCGAACCCACTTTGACCAACGTGTTGCGCGACTTGGTGAAAACTGAGGTCACTGAGCCCATCTCTGCCGAACAACCTTCAGCTGACTGAACGTCTGCTTTGGAAAGACAGTTACACGCTCCATGACTTTGATTCAGGCACTGTCATTGCTGTCTCGTCCTCATAAAACTATGATACAAAGCACACTGTGTCCTCTGAGCGCAGATAATGTGCTGAACCACCTTCTTCTATTTGGTTCAATCTATTTGCGAGTCATTTTGTCAAACAGAAGCGATGAAGCCAGCGGAAATCTCCTGTGCGCTTTCCCGAGAGAAGCGCGCGGTCGTCACACGAATAAAGTTAGTTTGGCAAACACGAGTCTCTGGGGTCACGAGCGTTGAAAACAAGCATCTGTAATTAGTCTGTCAAGTGTATTACATTAATGAAATCCGACACTGTCTAGCTACGAATATGCAATTACATTCACAATTAAAATAAGAAATAATATTTATAAAGGGGAAATCGACATTGGTAAGCAACTCAGTTTGTAGCCTACATTTGTTCTCCCGTGTGGTCACTTTAATTTATTGTTTTTAGTGAAATGTATATATGAATATTATTTTCTTTCTCATCCCTGATGCAAAATCCAGCTTGGTATAGCCGGTTTAGCTAGTCTAGCTGGTCAAAGCTGGTCATTTACTGGTCAGTAGCTGGTTGACCAATATGTTCCAAACCAAGATGACCAATTAAACTGGTGTGACCAGCTGATAGCTAGTTTGTTTCTGCCCCCGTAATGCACTAATATGAATTTATATATATGTGTGTGTATGTGTGTGTACTTGTTTTGACTATACCAAATGTCCTCACTTATATTGTGAAATACTTTCACAACCCACTAGTGACATTTGACTGGTCCTCACTAGTTAAAAAGGCTTATAAATCAGACAAAAGAAGTTTTTATTTAAATCTAGTGTTTTGCACGTTTCAGTGATGGGTAGGTTTAGGAGTAGGGGTTTGGTTAGGTGATAGAAAATATCATTGATCATTGACCTGATATAAAATCAATGGAAGTTTATGCAATGTCCTCACTAAGATAGCAAAATAAACGTGTGTGTGTGATCCTTATATAGCAATTTGTTAGCAACTTACATTATAAATAAACATTAAAGTAGGGCTGATTAATCGCGATTAATCACATCTAACATAAAAGTTTGTGTTTACATATATGTGTATATATATATATATATATATATATATATATATGTCTCTGTGTATACAGCTAATGTAGCTAATAGCAACTTCAATTTTAGGCCTTTTTTCCCATTGCACAAAACAATCGTATGGCTTTGGGGAAAAATATATTGCACGAGTTGTATGGACTACTTTTATGATATGTTTCTTGTTCCTTATAGAGCTTGACCGCCCTTTGGTCACTGTCATCTGTCCATAAATTAAAAAGAAGCATGAAAATTCTTTAAAATTCCTTATTTTGTGTTCCATGGAAGAAAGGAAATCACATGGGTTTGGATTGGAATGACATGGGAGTTATGTTTAGTTATGACACCATGTTCAGTTATGACACCATCCACATGAGCTTGATGTGCCTCCCCGGGAGCGAACAGGAACTTGAACACTCATGTCCAGGGAGTACAAGTCTCCATCACTGGAACAAACAGACAGGAACACACATCCTATCCCACATGAACCGCTAATAGAGAACATGGAGGCTCCTCAGTGAGAGAAACACCCTGTTTTTGAAAAGGTCCTTTAAAAACAGAGACTTGAGACAACTTTGACTTGTTTTCTGTTCTTATAAATGTCCACACGATGGCAGTGATGGGCTTCAGATCCAGAACCAGTTCAGGAACAATCAAGATCTCAAAACACTTCTCAAGAGTAATTATAAGGCCTTTTTATTTATTTATATCAACATTAATAATAATTTAAAATATGCTCTAATAATTTACACAATTATTTTTCAGCTTAAAACTTTCGATTTTATTTTGTCTGCTCACTAATCCAAAATGGATTCCTGTCATTTTGAACCAATCCAACATGAGCCTAATAGGATTAGGATCAAATAAAAATCCCATTTGGAATCTTGTAAACAGTCTTTTTGGATTTTTATTGTTATTAAGGTTGTGTCTAACTCTTTTACTTTCAAAATTGTAATTTCCATGGAAGAAGAATCAGACAAATAATGAAGTTCTTAAGAATACAAACTCTTCTTTGATTATTTTTATTGAAGCATGTTGGCTCAGAAATGCTATGTGGAAGATAAATACAGGTTCAGACAATGAAAAGATTCACAGTACGCTAAAGGTCATGTGTTCTCACAGAACTACAGGTCCTCTACAGGCTCAAATACTTGTAAGGTATATTTTTGGCAGATAAAAAGGCACTTTGAAGCAGGTTATTGTGGGCTGTTCATACTGTTTGCAGTGGATGATAATGGTAGGAGATTTCCCTCCATCACTCCAGATCATCGTGGTTCTGAGTGGACTCATTGATCACCTTAATGGAAGAGAAGAGCGGAAGCGTTCATGAGAGAGAGAATTGATATCACTGACGTAAAATTAGATTAAACTGATTTCAGGTTTATTTTAAGTACAGAAATGTAATATTGTAAATTAGAGAGATTATTAGAGGTTAATGTGAATTACAAAACATAACGACATTTTGGAGGAAAAGTGCTAAATTATTAATAAAATAATGTCACAATGCAAAAACTAAACCCTATTATATGGTTCATTTACTGAATGAAAAAAATAAAATATTTAACATATTTAAATATATACATAGAAGCATATTTTAGGACAGTCAACTTTAATTAAATTTCATTTGAAAATGTGTGAAAATGCAGTGATAAGTTAAGCACGTACCTGGCCATCTCTGGTCTCAATGGTCTTAATAAGAACTTTCTTAGTAATTATATTTTCAGTAACAGGCTTGGACTCGAGCATCGCTTCTGTAAAAATGCAATCTTCAATTAAACTGCACAAGCATATTTTTGTATGTTTCCTTACGTTATTAATTGGTGACTTGATGTCTTACCTCTCAAACTGATGGAGGAGAAGTTTGGAAGAGGGGTTGCAATTCTACATAGAAGAGAATAAAATGTAAAATTATTTTATAAAACATAATAACATGTTGTTTCAACCCAAAATAAACCATATTCCGTATCTCATTAAAGAAGTGTTCACCTGCTCTCCTCCCCCTCTAGAAGTTTCCTGTAGGTGGCGATCTCGATGTCCAGGGCCATCTTGACATTGAGCAAATCCTGATACTCACGCAGATGTCTTGCCATCTCGTCCTTCATGTTCCGTATGTCCTCTTCCAGCCGAACGATGTTATCCTGGTTATTGGATGACTCCATTCCAAAGTTCTCCTCCATCTCCCTCAACTGACGCTCCAGAGATTCATTCTGCATTATTTACATTAATAAAAGATTTATTGACTGTGGACTTAATTTTATGGTAGTCATGGAATAACAGGTTTTTCTACACCAAGGTTCAGTCTTGGGTGTGATACACGCTCCGAACCACTAATTCGAAACAAAAGATTTGTTAAGCTTCATGAAGCAGTGTTTTGAAATCGCCCATCACTAGATATTTTTGAATAAAGTCTTTTTTTTTTTTTCTTTTTGGAGCACAAAAGTATTCTCGTCGCTTCTTAACATTAAGGTTGAACCACTGTAGTCACATGAACTGTTCTAAATATGTCTTTAGTAGTTTTCTGGGCATTGAAAGTGTTAATTATTTTCCTGGCAACGGAGGCCTCACTGAGCCATCGGATTTTATCAAAAATATCTTAATTTGTGTTCCGAAGATGAACGAAGGTCTCACGGGTGTGGAACGACATAAGGGTGAGTAATTAATGACAGAATTTTCATTTTTGGGTGAACTAACCCTTTAAGACCTAAATATTTGTGTTGTAACTGTTTTTTGTAAAGACTGCGTGCATTCTCAGCATTGCCACAACACAGTAAAATCCCCAGAGTTAAATCAACTCTGCTCAGAGTACATATGGTCCCTCTCTAAATAGTGTTAAAGTAACACTGAAGCAGAGTTAAAGTTAATGAGATAATTAAGCAATTAATAAGGCTGTGACTGAAGTCAGTTGTAGTTCTTGTGTTTCTCTTTTCTTCAGTGATTCTGCTTGTTAACAGCAGGTGTTTATCACTAATGTGCAATCATTAATTAATTGCTTAATTATCTCATTAACTTCAACTCTGCTTCAGTGTTATTTTAACACTATTTAGAGAGGGACCGTATGTACTCTAAGCAGAGTTGATTTAATTCTGGAGATTTTGCTGTAAAGAGGCTCTATAGCAGACATCAATGCAAATTGTCTTTTTTTTCTACAGTCAGTTTTCTCTTTCAAATTGACTACAGTCATGGCAAAGCATCAGTTTAAAGAGAAAAGTTAAGTATTAAGTATAAACTCATGTTTATAGCTAGCTGAGTGAATAGTAAAACATCTGGTTTAATGGCCCCTTGAGTACTGAGGTTTGTTGTTACGGTCACAATTATCAGATTTCGGGTAAAAGAATATGTGTAAATGTAAGATGCTTACTGTTCCCTTGAGGGCTTCCACCTCGCAGGTGAGCGCCTGCACCTGACGGCGGTATTCATTGGCCTCCTGCTTGGCCATTCGTAGAGCTTCATTATTCTTGTTAGCCGCTTCTGTCAGGTCAGCAAACTGACAGTGAATGAAGACACGCGTTAGCAAAGGTGGGCAGAGTATGGAAACAGAAGTAAAACTTAAATGCTGAAAAGGTGAAAATACTGAAAAATTAATTTAAAAAGATGGTAAAAAAGGCGACTAAAAATATATATTTTAGTGAACATGGGCTTAATTGCAGTGTTAAAAGCAGAAGAAGCTCATCTGACAGTTATGACTTGCAGGAAAAAAAGCAGAAGCAAGATAGAGATTACAAAGAACCCAAAGAAGAGGCTAAGATGTTGAAACCCCCATTAATGGTGAAAAGGCTCATGTTAAATACCTTGGATTTGTACCAATCCTCTGACTCCTGGATGTTTTTGGTTGCCAGGTTCTCATACTGCAGTCTGACGTCTCTCAGAGCAGCTGTCAGATCAGGTTTAGCCATGTCCATATCCACCTGCACCTGCTGGCCCTGGATCTGTGCCTGCAGTTCAGCCAGCTCCTACAGAGAGAGAGATGTAGTGCGTTCTGAATAACATCTGTCATACCTCCTTTTCTTGTGTTGTAATCATACAAACAGAGCCAAATTTTGACATTTTGAGTAGCTTTTGCTTGTGCAAAACTTGTTGCCATAATGCTAGGGTGTTGCTATGCAGTGGAAACAGCACACATACTGTAGATGGTTTTGTCATGTGGTACTTGTTACTTTTTTAACTGCTCATTCAAACACAAACATTTTATTATTTATTTCATTTTATAGAGAATGCTGGAATGGATTTACATTTGTATGACAAGTATAAATCTTTGGAGTTAATAGATTAAAACAACGTTTCAGTACACAAAAGTCACAAAGACAAAAAAAACTGCTGCTTCCATCCAGAGATTTGAATGTGGCTTAATGTAAATCCCTGGACTTTTTGTTAGAAACATAAATTATAATATAATATAATATAATATAGGCAAGTTTATTTATATAGCACATTTCATACACACTGGTAAATCAAAGTGCTTTAGATAAAAAGGATTTAAGAAAAAAAAAGAATCATAAAATAATACTCGATTCCTAACTGCCTGATCACTAAGTTTATAATATAATATAATATAATATAATATAATATAATATAATATAATTTAATATAATAATTTTTGGGTGAACTATCCCTTTAATGCCCTGTACTTTGAGTTAAAGCAGAAGTTTGCTACAATCTGAAGAAATAAAAACTGTGACAGTGTGTCTCACCTCATCATGGATCTTTTTCCGGAAGGCGAGTTCCTCCTGGAGAGACTCCACCTTCCTTTCCAGATCCACTCGAGCAAGAGCAGCGCTATCCACGTCCTGCACAACATTAACAACATTATATGACACAGCAGCACTACTGTATTGAGCACAGATGCACAGCAAGCACACAGTGAAGAGGTCTTTGTGTTTTAATGAGTATCTGGGTCGGGCACAATGCCCTGCAGTCTGTGTGGCACCATTCGGATGTCTGCTGACAGGACTACCACATCCTGAATTAAAACCATGAATAAACAGGGCTTTAACACACTCACACCGTTTTTATGCTTGACACATGCTCTCTCTCTCACACACACACACACACACACATCCAGACATTCCTGCCCTTGGCAGCCAGTTCAGCCACAACAGTTTGCTTTGTCAGGGTCTGCTGGTCTGCTGGAAGAGCAATCAGCAGCGATGGAGATTTCCCAGCGCTAATGCCAGAGACAAAGACATTCAGCTCCGAGCCTGACATCCCACACAGAGCCATTCCTCAAACACAGACCCAAACCAGAATCTCTATCACAGTTCCAAATTAAACCCAGACTTGTTTGTTTCTGTGTTTAAATAGAGAAAATTTCCTGCAAGCAGCAATAGTGTACATTAGATGGTCATAGCGCACCTTGTGGTGAAATTTAGCTCAAAGATTATGAGTAGATTCACAACTATTTATTACTTTATACGTTTGTTCTGTAACGCTTTAGATTACAGCCCGGAAAGTACTGCGTAATTACAACGAATTTACAGCGTAACTTTCGATAATTATAGTGTACCTATAAAGTAAGTACGTGTAAGTATAGGGGAACAATATGTAAAGTATTGGGAATAAAGGGGTAACAACCAGGAAAATAACAAATTATTTATACTGTAAATATTTTAGAACTAAGGGGTACTTATACTATTATGATGGACAACAATCTTACATTTGGGAGAAATTTAGTGAGAAAGTGCACTGATTAAGTTGTTCAAAAGTTGTTCTGAAGTCTTCTGAAGTCGTTTCACTTCAGAAGACATTGATTCATCCATTGGGGTCGTATGGATTACTGTAGTTATTGCTGTATGTGCTGTTTGATGCTTCGACTTTTAGGAACACATGAGCTTGCATTATAAAGCATTCCCAGAGATTATTTATTTTTCTAAAAACCTTTGTTTGTGTTCATCTGAAGAAGGAAAGTCGTATACATCTCAGATGGCATGAGGGTAAAAGATGAGTAAACGGTGAGCACATTTCCGGGTGTAGGCCTACTGTATTTTCTTTTAATACAGAATAGCAAATGACATGGGATTCCCTCTTAAGCTTCATCAGTGGAAAGAAAGAAAAAGAAGAAGAGGAACAAGAGGAGGAGGAAGCCAAGCAAGAGAAATGAATGAGAAGTGTTGTAACTTTAAACCTGTTTTGAAATAAGTTGTTTTTCAAATAAAGGTTTCCAAGTGATAACAGATTGCGTGCGTTTTTTTAATTACTTACCCTGTAACTACATGAGACAAGTGTAACAAGCACCACTTTAATTTACAGCCCTCAATGTCATACTTACCCTGTAACTACATGAAACAAAAGTAGGGTGAATTCAGGCTGATTGGGACACCCAGTCATCTCAATGGCAAAAAGTGTCCCAATCATCCTGAATTCACCCTATATTTCCCCATGTATTAAAAAAGATTGCAGTAGTTCTTTCTTCTTGCCTTGAAACAACTTAATCAGTGTATGTTCTCACTAAATTGCTCCCAAACGTAAGATTGTTGTCTATCATAATATTATAAGTATCCCTTAGTTCTAAAATACTTACAGTATAAATAATTTGTTATTTTCCTGGTTGTTACCCCTTTATTCCCAAGACTTTACATATTGTTCCCCTATACTTACATGTACTTACTTTATAGGTACACTATAATTATTGAAAGTTATTCTGTAAATTCGTTGTAATTACGCAGTACTTTCCAGGCTCTCATCTAGCGTTACCGTTCTTCAATACATTGTTCTTTGAGCCTCTTCTGTTCACCAAGGCTGCATTTATTTGATCAAAATAAAGTAAAAACACTAATATTGTGAAATATAATTACAAAACATCTTATTTCTATTTTAATATATTTTCAAATGTAATTTATTCCTGTGATCAAAGATGAATTTTCAGCATCATCACTCCAGTCTTCAGTGTCACATGATCCTTCAGAAATCATTCTAATATGGTGATTTGCTGCTCAAGAAATATTTATGATTATTATCAATGTTGAAAACACTTGTGTTGCTTAATATTTTTGTGGAAACCATGTCATTTTGTCAGGATTTTTTGATGAATAGAAAGTTCCAAAGAACAGCATTTATTTGAAATTCAATTATTTGTAACATTATAAATGCCTTTACTGTCACTTTTGATCAGTTCAATGCATCCTTGCTGAATAAATGTTTTCATTTCTTTAAAAAAAAAAATAATAATAATAATCATACTGGCCCCAAACTCTTGAATAGAATTGTAGATTCTTGTCTGGGTGGATGTCTGTCATCCACCCAGACGCAGAAATTACACAATTTTATCAATTCATCTCCTCCTGTGTTGCTCAATTTTTTACATCTATGTAATGAAAACTTGCTGTGCCTTGCTACACTTAAAGGAATAGTTCACCCAAAAATTAAAACTCTGTCATCATTAGTGTTCATATCATATTATAAAAAAAAAATACTATGGAAGTCAACAGGGTCCATCAACTGTTTGGTTACGACATTCTTCAAAATATCTTCTTTTGTGTTCAACAGAAGAAAGAAATTCATTCAACTTGAGGGTGAGTAAATGATGATAGAATTTTCATTTTTGGGTGAACTATCCCTTTAAATGTTGCAACAAGTGTTGCCGTACTTCTGAAACTCTAACAGCAGTAGTGATAACATCTTCATCTATATACATCAGCAAAAGCCTCATGAATTAATTTCCTGCACAATTGCAGATTCTTCTTAGAACAAATATTGCAGATACACTGCCCTTTGAAATAATATAAGTAGCAATAGTTATGTTTCTCAAAACCTTTAGTTTTAAACACAATCATATTTTACCTGTCTGAAACTCCTCATGCTGTTCTCTGCATCTTCTCGCTGAAGAATCTCATTCTCCAGTCTGTAAATGACAGACATCAATAAGAAAACACCTTGGTTTATTTAAAAATATTTACCATTGCAAAATATTTTCTGCCTGATCTGACATTTTAAAATTAGTTTCACTCTGTGTAGTTTATTTATTTTATTTATTACACAGCTTATCGGTCAATCACAGCATTTAGTAGACATATGCTTCTCAATAATGACTTTGAATGTTTGAATATAAGCAATTATATTCTGGCTCAAAAAAGTATTTACACACTACTCACTTGAAATGATTTTCATTGCATTAGACCACAAAATAATATAAACAGTAGCATATGCAAACAGGATGAAGACAAAACCTATTTGGAAACTTTTTTTTTGGAAAGTTTCCAAATAGGTTTTGTCTTCATTCTGCACAGGGTACCGCAAGGCTAAAGGCCCTCCGAGGTAAAAGGGACAATTGATTTTATATTTTCCAAAACACTAAAATGCAAACACCACCAGAGCACTTTCCTGAACACTGGTCTGTCACTATTCACTGCACAATATCCCTGATGTATGAGGTCACTCACTGTGTGCAATTACAAATGATATTTAAGGTTAACTAATTGATTTAATATTTAAAGGGTTAGTTCACCCAAAAATTAAAATCCTGTCATTAATTACTCACAATCATGTCGTTCCACACCCATAAGACCTTCGTTCATCTTCAGAACAAATGAAGATATTTTTGATAAAATCCGATGGCTCAGTGAGGGCTCTATTGACAGCAAGATAATTAACACTTTCAGATGCCCAGAAAGCTACTAAAGGCATATTTAAAACAGTTCATGTGACTACAGTGGTTCAACCTTAATGTTATGAAGCAATGAGAATACTTTTTGTGCACAAAAAAAAAAAGAACGACTTTATTCAACAATATCTAGTGATGGGCGATTTCAAAAAGCAGTTTGATACACGCTCCGAACCACTGATTCGAAACAAAGGATTCGTAAAGCTTTGAAGCTTCATGAAGCAGTGTTTTGAAATCGGCCATCACTAGATATTGTTGAATAAAGTTGTCATTTTGTCTTTTTGGCACACAAAAAGTATTCTTGTCGCTTCATAACATTAAGATTGAACCACTGTACTCACATGAACTGTTTTAAATATGTCTTTAGTAGCTTTCTGGACATTTGAAAGTGCAAATTTTCTTGCTGTCAATTTCTTGTCTCACTGAGCCATTGGATTTTATCAAAAATATCTTCAGTTGTGTTCTGAAGATGAATGAAGGTCTTACAGAGGTGGAATGACATGAGGGTGAGTAATTAATGACAGAATTTTCATTTTTGGGTGAACTAACCCTTTAATCATTTTTAAATGTTGATTTGTTGCAAAGGATTGCACACTTACTTAAAAAAAGAAGGGTTTTGTTATAGTACACAAACTCCTTTATGCCAATATTATGTAATTTTGTTATTTTTAATGAGAATTTCCTTAATTTGTTACCCAGAAAAGAATCTTGCTATCTATCAATGATATTTTGCATATTATAATCAGGGTAAAAAACTTAGAATGGGATGTTTTAACCAAATAGTGGTTAATAAAGTGAAATTAAATACATAAAGTATTTTTTATATATATATTTTATTAAATATATTTAACATTTAATTACTGCAAGTTTGCATGATTTTCTGAGTTTGCATTTCACTGTTTTTATTCATTTTGAGGAATACTGAATCTGTTTTTGTGCAAGTGAAATGACTAAATGCATGTTCACATTTATTCTAGATTAGAACAATACACCTCTGCACTTACTCCTGATTTCTCTCAACATGGGGACAGATGTCAGTTAATAAATGGGGAAAAAAGTAGCCTAACTTTCATTACTTATCTGAAAAAAGTAACTGATATTTTTTTTGTAATTTTATAAGTAATGCATCACATTACTAGTTAGAAAAACAGGTCTTTTTCTGTAGAGTTAGGTACGTTCTCTTCATCATCTGCTCCTATTATTAGTGGAGTACCTCAGGGCTCTATTTTGGGTCCGCCTCATTTTAACTTATATATATGTCCACTGGTGGATATTACTAAGAAGCACAATGTTTCATTTAATTTTTATGCTGATTTTATACACAGCTGTACCTGCCGTTGAAAGCTGGCGATTCCGTTCAACCTTTGTTGGAATGCATCTGGGACATTAAGAAATGGTTATCAAATAATTTCTCCAACTTAATGACGACAAAACAGAAATATTTGTCTTTGTTCCCCCAAAATTAAGGAGTAGTCTCATTAAGGAGCTGGGTAAACATTTCCCCCCAGTTTCCTCCCAGGTTAGGAACCTTGGTGTCATCCTGGACTATGTTTATCTAAACAAATAATTCTTTTGTTAAGAATATCAATTGCAGATTATTTCCAAACTTAAATAATTTTTGTCATTCCAAGACATGGAGAAGGTTATTCATGCTTATATTACCTCGCGCTTAGACGCTTTTATTACCTCAAGCTTATCTCATTGTATCTGGGTCTTCCTCAGTCATCGCTTTACTTACTTACTTGAAAATGTAGCCTAATCTGATTACATTACTCGCGTTACTTGTAATGCGTTACACTGCTGTCGATACCACTTGGTATTCTGTATGATCTAATGCAATGACATTCACACATTAACGTGTCCAAACATTTTATGCAGTTTTGTGAATGTTTGTCATACTTCTCTCTGAGTCGCTCTATATCTTCTGCCATGTTGTCTCGCGCCACTTCCGCGCGTGTTTTCTCCGTGGTGAGCTGGTCCACCTGTCGCCTCAAGTCTTGCATCTCCTTCTCATACAGATCCGCGATGCTGGAAGATCTCTGACCCCGCTGCTGCTCCAGCTCCGCGCATAGGATCTTGTTCTGCTGCTCCAGGAAACGCACCTTCTCGATGTAACTGGCGAAGCGGTCGTTTAGTGACTGCATCTGCGCCTTTTCATTGAGCCGATTCACCTTGAATTCCTTATTTAAGGCGTCCGAGAGATTAAAGTCAACAGTCTCAGAGCTCAATCGTGGCATCGCCGCGCTACTTCGGACTCTGGAGCCCTTCGACGCGTAAATAACCGGAGCCGAGGAGACGCCGAAAGACACCTGCGAGCGCATGAGACTGGACGTCTGGCGGCTGGAGAACGCGCTGCTCCGGCTCACATCTCCAAATCGTTTTCTGTAGGAGGAGGTAGACATCGTGAACTTTATTATCTGTTGTAGCTCTGCGCACCGTTTCTCTCTTCAGGAACTGTCCCAAACGGGGAGCGACAGTGTGAGAGGAAGCATCATTTATAGTCAAGTCATTATGCAAATCACATAACGCTGCTGGAGGATTTGAGTGACACAAACAGAACCCTATTGAGTTCCTGGCCGAGAGAATTTCAAGAGTTATTTTACTTTTCTCCGCCTACTGAGGAAATAAACTAATAGAATTAAAGGCCATCAGATACGACATGTGGCATTTTATTATGGATTTGAAACTAGCACTTATTTCACCAAAGCCAAATATGTCCTATGTATTTATTTATTATGTGTTTTTATTTTAATTGCTATTTAATTATTTTAATATATTTTTTATTATAATATATTTTATATTATTCTGATGTTATTAATTTATTATAATAGAACTATTTAGTTTGTTTTCGATGTGACTGGATTTAGCTTTAATTGATTGATTTTGTTTTGATCCATTAAATATTAAAAACCCGTTGAACCTAAAAGTATCATGTCAACATTTAAAGGGTTAGTTCACCGAAAAATTAAACTTCTGTCATCATTTACTCACCCTCATGTCGTTTCAATTTTTAATGGATCAAAACAAAATTAATTAATTAAAACTAAATCCAGTTAGCCCTATATCGCAAACAAAATAAATGAATAAACAAAAATAAAAATTGATAATAAAGAAAATAGTTATACATTATTATTCCATTAATAACAATAGAATAATGAAATATATTAAATTAGTTAAATAGCAATTAGTGAAATAAGTGTGATAGTTTCAAATCCATAAAATGCCACAAAGGACATGTGGTTCTCATGTTGTTCCAAACCCGTACGATTTTCGTTCATCCTCGGAACACAAATGAAGATATTTTCAATAAAATCTGAGCGATTTCTGTCCGTCCATTGACAGCTAACTACCACTTTGACACTTCAAAAAGTTCATAAAGAGATCTTTTTTTCTGCGTCACACGAGAATGAACCTCATTGGTTCTTGTGAAGTTCAAACGTGCTGCGTCACACGAGAATGAACCTCATTGGTTCTCGCACATCAAGCAAGCATCGTGTCCCACTTGGAGCGGGCGGTGCGAACTGGAGGGGCTACTGTTGCATAGACTGTCAATGGAGGGACAGAAATCTCTCAGATTTCATTAAAATATATATTCATTTTTATTCCAAAGTCTTACGGGTTTGGAATGACATGAGGGTGAGTAAATGATGACAGAATTTTCATTTTTGGGTGAACTAACCCTTTAATACATTTCTCCATATAACCTTTTTGGTTTCTTTGAGTCAAGAACCCATATAGCACCCCATAGAACCTTTTTATGTAGTGTTATCCATTATGCATATGCCTTAAGCTTGTTGTCAAATCAAGAGATCTTTTCCAAAATCCTCTGGATGGTGATTCACAAACACATAGAATTATGTACATAGAACATGTTCTCAAACAAAGCTGTGGTTTTGTTTGGTAATTGAGTTTACTTACCCTGTTTTACCAAAGACACATATTTAGAACCGAGCACTTTTTTTTATTATTATTACCTTGAATGTTATCGAGAGGATTGTTGAACTTGTTATCCAGTGCATGACTCTGACTCATTATCTTATATTTAGCTTTGTCATGTCTAAACTATCCAAGGTCCAGTTAAAGGTCTCTGTGATAAACGGGGTCCATTTGTTTTTGTGCACTAAACACTAATAGCTTAAAAAGTTGTTTCACAAATTACACACCCATCTGTAAAACACATACTGTAAATATGCTGTGTCAGTATATTCAACTGTGATCACTATTCAAACAAATCTTTATATGCTGAGCTGATCTAGATCAAATTCCACCAGAAATCTATTTCACAAACCACCAACCTACTAAATTTCATTCACAACCTCAACAGGCCATTTGGTGAGTCACTGGAATTTTTTCCTGCCATTTCAAGAAATATTTTAACCTGTAAAGTGAGGCTGCATTAGAAGACAAGAGAGATCACGCAGTTGTTTACTTCATCAGATTAATCACGTTAAGAGATGAAAAGACCCTTGAGCTTTTTTGGAAGCTGAAATTCCTTCATTTGGAGAGTTAATTCAATATTACTTTTCAGGGAACATGTTTGTCTGTTAACACTGATCTTTTCTTAGGCCTTACACTTCCATATTAAATTACGTAATTTTATACTTCATATATTAGTAAGGTATTCAGTCTGTAGCCAGACTGAGAGACAGATGCTTTACAGAAGGTGTTATTTTTTGATGAGCCCTTGGTTCTTAACCTCCGGCCTATCTTGGCTGAAAAGCTTGTTTGTTTTACCGCTTGTGATGATACTGATCATCATGTCCTGTTGCTGTAGAAACTCAAATAAACATGTCTCAAGTAAACAGTTTTTTTCCTGTTAAAGGAGTGCAAAGTGCTAATTCAGTGAGTCAAAAACACACAAGTGTAGTCCGATTCACAAACAAATGACTCTTATGTACCAATTCAGTTAATCAAAAACACACCAGTGTAGCCCGATTCACGAACAAATGACTTTTATTGACTGACTCAGTGAATCAAAAACACACCAATGTAGTCCGATTCACGAACAAATGACTATTATGGACCGACTCAGTGAATCAAAAACACACAAGTGTAGTCCGATTCACAAACAAATGACTCTTATGTACCAATTCAGTTAATCAAAAACACACCAGTGTAGCCCGATTCACGAACAAATGACTATTATGGACCGATTCAATGAATCAAAAACACACCAGTGTAGTCCGATTCACGAACAAATGACTTTTATTGACTGACTCACTGAATCAAAAACACACTAATGTAGTCCGATTCTCGAACAAATGACTATTATGGACCGATTCAGTGAGTCAAAAACACAGCAGTGTAGTCCGATTCACGAACAAATGACTATTGTGGACCGATTCAGTGAGTCAAAAACACACCAGTATAGTCCGATTCATGAACAAATGACTCTTATGGACCAATTCAGTGAATTAAAAACACACAAGTGTAGTCCGGTTTACAAACAAATGACTATTATGGACCGATTCAGTGAGTCAGAAACACAGCAGTGTAGTCCGATTCATGAACAAATGACTCTTATGTACCGATTCAGTTAATCAAAAACACACCAGTGTAGCCGATTCATGAACAAATGACTTTTATTGACCGACTCTGTGAATCAAAAACACACCAATGTAGTCCGATTCACGAACAAATGACTCTTATGGACTGATTCAGTGAATCAAAAACACAGCAGTGTAGTCCGATTCACGAACAAATGACTCTTATGTACCTATTCAGTTAATCAAAAACACACCAGTGTAGTCCGATTCACGAACAAATGACTCTTATGGACCGATTCAGTGAATCAAAAACACACAAGTGTAGTCAGGT
This sequence comes from Ctenopharyngodon idella, assembly GCF_019924925.1. NCBI lineage: Eukaryota > Metazoa > Chordata > Actinopteri > Cypriniformes > Xenocyprididae > Ctenopharyngodon > Ctenopharyngodon idella. Next base: position 38,381,870 of record NC_067221.1, on the reverse strand, counting down.
TCACAAACAAATGACTATTATGGACCGATTCAGTGAATCAAAAACACACCAGTGTAGTCCAATTCACAAACAAATGACTCTTATGGACCAACTCAGTGAATCAAAAACACACCAGTGTAGTCTGATCCATGAACAAATGACTGAGTCTTTCGTAAAGGCACATGAGGAACCGGTTTGAAACGTTCAATTAAAACACATCTATAGAGAGCAGAGCACAGGAAACTAGGCTACTGGACATCTCAAAAAATATTTTATTATGTATAAATTTCAAAAACATTTTTGTTGAAAATTCTCACATAGTGAAATGATCACACATCTTTTTCTTATTTTGTGTAATTATAACGTAAAATGTGTTAATATTTGTAAACATTTTAATGCTTTACTTAACTTATTATATTTATTCCTATATTTTGATTTTATTTATTTTTCTATGTACCACTGGCTATATTTGTAAATCTTAAAAAAAAAATTCTGCAAAATTTCTGGTAAATATTTTAATAGCTTTATGTTGATGATTATTAGCAACATGATTGATAGCTACATTTTTCCAGAAAACAAAGGGGTTAGAAAACTGGGTAAGAAACATGTCTGAGATGTGGGTGTTTCATGAGTTTGTTAGGGAGCTGAGAGAAGTGTTAGTTCCAGTAATACCTTCTTACAGTGTTCTCATATATTCCATGTAGAGAATGAGTTTGGCACACTTTCCTTTACTCTCAAAAGCACCACTGAGGAATAATGAGGCTGAGAGGTCTTTGTTCAGGTCGCCATGGCGACCCAGGAGGGCGATGGAAGGGTTCCAGGACCGCAGAGGGCTAAACCGGGGTTGAATAACCTATAAAAGAGCAGGAGATTTGTGTCTGCATGTGTGTGTTTATTGTAAAAAGCAACCTTAAACTTACAACACCAGAAATCACTCCATTCTGTCCGCCTCTATCCTTCGTGTTTCTCTAGCCACCTGTGGTCCTTTTTGTTTAGCACTGTGTTTGTGTAAATCTGTTGCCAAGTAGAGGGTGGATATTTTAAAGCTCAGGTTACAGTTGAATAAAAGGTCTAAAAATTATGTGCCATATGGTGTTTTTTTTTTCTTTCTTCTTCTTCTTCTTCTTCTTCTTTTCTATTTTTTGGACATTTAACATTATAATACCAAGGTATGCTTTGATTTGTAAATGTTATATGCTATTATGCACAATATTTACATGAAGATTATGGAAATATGCCATATACATTTGAACAATGACAATTTGTATCAATATATTTTGGCTGTATCCTTATATCACTGACCATGATTTGCACAATGATTGAATATCTGTCAGTGACAGCTGTGTTTTATGCTTTCACATGCCAGGAGCAGATGGTTTTCTCATACAGTACATCTAACCTGAACACATATGATGAGATAAATGCTCTCGCTTTGTTTGCTTTTTCTCTATATGTTTTCAATAGTGACTTTTATTTATTTTCATGAAGGCTATTCATTCTGAGAACATTTTTATTGAGGGTTAAGCCTCTTCCTTTTCTATTGTTCTTAAAAATAAAGGTTCTTTATTGGCATCTATGGTTCCAAGAACCTTTAACCAAAGTCCCTTTAATACAAGTCATTTCACTCGGCGGCCATCTTTGAAACGCCTCTCGGGCATCCAAATGCAGCTCCTATCTTTTTGAATGGGGAAACATCAAATTCTCTAAAGCTGTTTGCCAAGCTTTCGATTAAATTTCATATTTGTAATCACCAATGAATTCTGACAACAACTGTCTCATAATTTGTTTTCTAAACGCTCGAATCATGACAAAAAAACGGTATTTTTTAGGCTGGATAAAGCTAATGCGCATGCGCAAACCTAAATGCGCGTCTCTTGCGCCTAATTTCGGAGGCGCGCGTCTGACTGTTTCTATAGAAACCGGAGCTTCTAACGGCCGCTGCAGTGACGCGATGACTTTACCAGTCGGCGATTGGCTCTTATTTAGAAGGCGGGACTTATTCCGCCATATTGCGCGTTGCACTTTCTTCCATTCAAAACAATACGAGAGACACGTCTTCTGTTATTCTATAGTCTTTGCTTTAACTTGACTAGAGGTTCTTTACAGTGGAAAAAGGTTCTTTAGACTATTAAAATGTTCTTAAACTAAACAAAAAATGTTCTTTTTAAGAAATTTTCACTGAAAGGTTCTTCTGGGAACTTCTGGGAATCCTTCATTATTAAAGGTGACCTACTATGCCCATTTTTACAAGATGTAATATAAGTAAATGCAAATGCAAATGAGATGCTGCTCCCTGCCCCACTTTCCATAAGAGGGCGGAGCCTTTACAGCTCTTACCTTGGATACTCTGTCTGGTTTTCTGAGCGCACACATCCGAAGCACACGCACAGAAAGCTGGCTGTCAGACGGCGCATCCTGTGAGTACTAAACTAAGTTCTCTTTCACGTATTATTGCGCTTAAACTGTCAAATACACACAAGGTTATGACAAAAACACAGAGTTCACATAAACACAGTCGGTTATGTCTGTGAATGTAAAAAGCAAGTAAAGAAATCGCATGTGTATATTTGATCTATGTTTTAAAGTGAAAGCAGCATAATATACAGTACGTACTGCTGTATGCTGTTTATATGAATCAAACAACAAAATGAAAACAGAAAATCACTCACTGCTCTTGACTGAATTAACTTTAGTTGCTTTAGTAAGAATACATCTTGAATGCTGCTGTTAAATGCTCTGAAGAGAAGATGGCAGACTGTACAGCTCACTGAGGGTGGAGTCTATGCTAATAGGGCAAAGTCAGTCAGCAGTTGTGGGCGGGGCCTAAGCATTTGTGACGTCACAAAAGCTACAATCTGCAAACGCTTGTTCTGAGACACTGCTTATAATTTGTGGCGATTAATAAAAGGAGTGGGTGGATTTTTACCATTATAGCACGGTTGTGTACACACACTGCCGACACACATTTATGTTCAAACACCATGTAAAAGTGAATTTTAAGAGTGTAGTTCATTCATCAAGCTGGAAATGGAAGGCCAGGTGCATGGCGTTATGGGAAACAGTGATGCATACAGTGTGCTCTGCTGCATACAGCAAGTCAACCAGTTATTCATCAATACAGAACATGTTTCAACATAGCAAACATACTCTATTGTGCATAAATAGAAAGAGAAGTATGCTGGAGAGAGAGGCTTGAAATGAGAGGAGGCAGCATGAATGTTTATTTGTTTGAATTTTAAGATGCACACAGATGCATCTTAATGTGTTAAACCACAATAATAAAAAAAGACAATTAAGCAAAAACAGATAAATTATTACTTTTATACTAAACAGAGTTTGAATTGTTTTATACAAGTCAGATAAGCTGAATGGCATCATCTGATTAACCCCAGACACAAACGTCTATCTGTTTTGGGGTCAGTAGATCACTCAATTTATAATGTTTTCTACGGAGAGGTCATTGCATGAGAGGTGGAAGTGTCTTCAGCTGTGGCTCTGAAATGCTGAGGTACACTGCAGGGCTGAATGGGGTTATCCAGGCAGAAGAGACTCAGAATTCACTAGCTTTAGCATACTACAGGACAAGGCAGACACTGCACAGCACAAATACACACTCAGACAAGCAGCTTGCATGCCAAACATGGATCACCTATAGCTTTCCTGTTTTTAATTCCACTTCAGTTGTGGTCAAACATCTTAAAAGTGCATGCCTTTACTGTATATTACTGTAAATCAGATTAGCTTGAATTGTTTTCCATGCATTTACAGCTCAAATAACAGAGTGGAATGTGGAAAACTTTTTAGCTTGACTCCAGAAAGCTTTTATGTCTGTTGTTGTGTTATGATCATATTTTATTGAATCTGTGCAGCCCATCTGTTTTGTTTAATAGCAAAACATTGTTTTTACTGTAAAAATAAAAAATGGCCATGATTTCTATGCACCTCAGACAGTGATGCAAAAATATAGAGCTTGCTGCAGGTTTTTACTAGATGGTGTTTTGTCGCCCCTTAGTGGTTACTCATTTATTTCTGTTGACTAAAGCATGCATGTCATAGAGCAAAACATTCAACAATCAGCTGTTTACTCTTTACTATGTAGTCTTTAGTTTGGTGTCAGATCAAGCTCTTTTGACTCCTATTGCAGGTGCTTAATCAAATTCCCTTGTTTTGGAAGCAGCTGCTTTCTGAAGACAGTTTAAGGGAAAGGCTGAACTGTAGCACGTCACACTAGTAGTCACCATTTGTTTCATCATTAGTTACTTGGAAACAGTTTTGTTCTTGATTACCAAAGGCCTCTGCTAATTGCCCCAGGGTATAATTAGTATTCAATGAAATCATGTAGATTTCACATTTATATTCAAGCTGTTATTCTTTAGTTCACTTTATAAAAATTATTAAACTTAAAAAAAAAAAAAAAAGATGTATTCTAATAAAGCATTTCTCTTTTTTTATTTATTTTTATTCTTTTTTTTTTTTTATCAGTTTCATTTGATGAATGCCTTTTCTTAAAGGGTTAATTCACCCAACAATGAAAAGTCTGTCATCATTTACTCACCCTCATGTTGCTCCAAACCCATAAGACTTTCGTTCATCTTCGAAACACAAATGAAGATATATATATATATATATATATATATAGTCCTTCCATTGACAGTCCATGCAACTACCACTTTGACACTTTGAAAAGTTCATAAAGAGATTGTAAAACTAATCCATATGAATTGAGCGGTTTAGTCCAAATTTACTGAAGAGACATGATCACTTTATATGATAAACAGATTTAATTTAGGCTTATATTCACATATAAACATTCATCAACTCACACATCGGTTGTGGTAAACGGAAGCTCAAGCATGTTCACTTGACGTGTGAGAACCAATGAGGTTCATTCTCGTGTTACGCATCATGTTTGAGCTTCCGCAAGAAACAAGTTAGGTTTGTTCTTGTACGTCAAGCATGTATGATTGAGCTTCTGCTTATGTTCGCTGATCAATGTTTATATGCGAAGAAAAGCCTAAATTCAATCTGTTCATCATATAAAACGATCGAGTCTCTTCAGAAAATTTGGACTAATCTGCTCAATTCATATGAATTAGGTTTACGATCTCTTTATGATCCTTTTGAATCGTCAAATTGGTAGTTGCGTGGACCATCACTGGAGGGACAGAAATCTCTCAGATATCATTCAGAATATATGCATCTGTGTTTCGAAGATGAATGGAAGTCTTTTGGGTTTGAAACGACATGAGGGTGATTAAATTATGACATTTTTTTTATTTTTGGGTGAACTATCCCTTTAACAAATTGTATGGCAGAGTGACAGTTTTTGACAGTGATTGAAACCAATCAACATTTTCACGCTTCCATCATACTTTTGAAAAAGTTATCTAAAATGCTATATTAAATGGATATTTACTCAAAAATTACAATTTTGTCATCATTTACACACTCATGTCACACCTATATAACTTAGTAGAACACAAATGAGCTTTTGTACACCTGTAATAATCTTTGAGCCCTAATGTAGGACTGTGCGCTGAAATGTGTTGGCAAAATAAAGAATAACATCTTTTCAGCTCCATTTTCTGACTATTTTGATCTCTCCATTTTGTTGCTGGTATTGTCACAAAATTCATTTGCTTTTCTTCCACACACCTTGTTGATCTTGTGAAGTTGCACCAGAACAACATTTCTGTTGAACACACCGGGAGTTATGCAGAACATCCAAACTGCTCTTTTAAATACACCAAAAGCATATAGTGACAAAATTAGTAGTGCTAAATGAATATAATGTAAATGTAACTCACCAAGGGCTCCAAAAATCACAAAAGGCAAGTCTTTTAATTCTAAGTCCACCCGATAGCATCCTGTCCCTCCACCTATAGCTCTCACATTTGCTCTCACAAGTGCAAATAAGATTTTTTTTTTTTTTTAATTGAGATTATCAGTGTATAAAGATTTAAAGCTTAGTCTATTTCTCACATTAAGCTATATGGCTTCAGAAGACTTGGAGTGGAGTGCACATATATTTATGACACTTTTTCTACATTCACAGCATGAACACTCTTCAAAACCTCTTGTTTTGTGTTCCGTTCAAGAATAAAACATTCATGTTTGGAACCACATGACGGTAAGTATCATAAAGATTTTCATTTTTGCTTGTACTAGCCCTTTAAGAACCGTCCACCCCTCTCTTCATATCTTTCAGCGGCTCATTGAGTCTCACTGTGCAGGTGGACTGTACCACTTTCACCTGCAGAGGGGGGAAACGCGAGACCTCATTAACTTCAGCACCTGGACAGCGACCGTCGCGGAAACCCTCCTCTGGTGTAACAATGCGAGCATTCAGTGGAACGATATTCCTCCAAGACATGCTTTGACAAACAATGCGATTTCCGAGACCCTTTCTTGCTGGGATAAACAGAAAGCTGGCTGTATTGCGCACGTATATCTCGCAGAAACAGCGCCAGTCCTGAGGCTTCCCTTCCGTGCAGGGAGGGTGCGAGTGAAGGAAGGACAAAACGCCGCGGTTCTCTTTGTTTACATCGGAAAAAAAGTGAGAATGCGACGGATTGTCGGACTGGAGGTGCCGCTGATATTGTGGATATGGAGTGTTTATGTGAAGCTCAGCGCAGGAGCCCGTAAGTACATGAATGTGTGCGTGTGTATATGTGTGTGTTCAATGTTCTTATTATGCGTCAGCATGTGACTCTTCATCTATTCAACATCAACACTTTATTAGGTTGCACTTTTAAATGCCTGGTTGAAATAGAGTAAAATGATACCATTTAAATCATGCGCACAGGTTTATTAATAAAAAAAGACCTCAGAAGTTGATTTATACATGCCATATGGTCGTATGAGATTTCATGCATTAATGCTCTTCTGGTTGCATGGGAGCATCTTGGGAATATCAGCGTTTTGCTGTTTAGTTATCCGTCTATGTGGGTGTTTCATAAGCTTTGTTTATGATTATGAAATATGGTGCTCAGTTGCTGTAGTAGGTGGCTCTCAAAAAGTTTTGGATTAAAAAAATAGATAAGAGCATATGCACCTTTTTAAATGCACCATGATTGCATCACTGTAAAAAATGCAAAGTTGAACCTTAAAGAATTATTTTAAATTTAAATTACTGTTCTTATGTAATCTCTGTATTTAAGTTGATTCAGATTAAATAATTGTTGATTTGATTCAGATTTATGAAGCACATTTATTTCGGATAGCTGGCAGTTTTTACCCAGTGCTACTGGTGTTAACTGTAGTGTCTTTCTTTCTGAGTCAAGTATTGATGCTGTAGTTGATGTTGTCAGTTTTCCTCTGGCTATTATAGATCAGTGTCATATGCTAATGGAAAATACAGGTCAAAGCTCTCTGAAGAAATTGTTCTGCAGCAGTAACATGTAGCCTCATTTTCCACGTGGGGTAACACATGAATAAAAAATACTTAAAAGAGATATGTGGACATGTTGGCACCCTTTAATATAGTACATACAAAAGAAACACACACAAACAAAAGAAGAAAGAAAGATAAAGGGGTGATTGAGAGGATAACTAAAACCCAAAGCTGCATCACAGAAACCAGAGATGCACTAGGAGAAAATGTGGAGCTGCACGTGTGGTGTGCCTCCTACGGTGGATTAGTTTACTGTTAATTCATTCATCTTGGATTATTATGTAAAATTTGCACTGCCCGGCCCAAAAAAAGTCACTTTTTGGATTTAAATAGGCAAATACTTTAGAGTCTATGACTAGATCATTATTGCTGTGATTATTATGTTTCTAGCATGTTTGGGAAAAGTTTTTCAACCCTAATTGATGGAGCGTGTAGCTTTTTATTTCTTAAACAACCATGTAGGAAGTCCAGACCTTAAATTCAGTGTAAGTCTTTGGGATGTGCTGGAGGAGACTTTACAGAGTGCTCACCTCTTGCATTGTCAACACAAGATCTTGACCAAAAATGTATGCATCTATTGATGGAAATAAATGTTGTGATGTTATTTCCATCAAGAGGTGCATCAATTTTTGTGTAAATTCATTAAATTCTGATTATATAAGATTTATCTGCAGACATTGTAAGGCTCTAGGGAAAAAAATTGTGTACTTTGAAACAATTTTCACTCAGAAATTTCTAGTGAAAATTGTTTCTAGTGAAAGAAATGGCAAGTAACACATTAAACATGAATATTTTGAAGTAGAAAGTCAGTACTGAAATTTAAAAAATGTGATGCTTTGAGCGCTGTTGAGCCGATTCATAAACACCTCTGATTGGCCATTGTGTTCACGAGCTCAACAGATATGTCTATGATTGGCTACAATGATCAACACTTCAAAAACATGTTGTAAATAGAGATCAATGACGCTCTTCACTGAGCTCTTACACAGATACACACAGGAGCGTTTGAGTGCAGGTGTCTATCAGCGGACGCCTGCTTTCAAACACTCCTGCTTTCAAAACACTTTCAAATTCAAACACTTCCATGTGCTTTCAAACGCTCCCGTACGTTGATCATTGTAGCCAGTCACAGAAATATATGTTGAGCATGTGAACACAATGACCAATCAGAGGTGTTTACAAATCCACTCAACAGCACTCAAAGCGTCACATTTTTAAAATTTCAGTACCGACTTGGTATAAAAGTTGGTAGTATTACCATACAGTACTCCAATAATTTTTGTTTCGTTTACAACGTTATTTTACAGTGTTGTAAATAAAGTGTAATGGAATAACCCAGTTTTTTCATAAAATCAGCAAAATCAGGTCAAAAACATCTTAGATAACCACTGTGGCAACATTTTCATGTGAAATGAGAGTGATCACTCACTCATAGACTACTTATAGAAGCCGAACATACAACTTTTGAACATGGAAATCCATTAAACTAAAGACTCAGCATGAGACAAGACATTTAGACATCAAACAGTGTATTAGAGGGTGAGTTTTTGATTTTTATTATATTTTGATTTTTAGGCCAAGCCTTTCTCCATACTTGTGGCTCTAATATAGTATTTTTTTTATTTTTTGATGGCAAGTTAAAAAGTCTATCTGTAAAAATATGTTATTGGGAAAATTAAACCAAATCTTCATTTACTCACCATCATGTTGTTCCTAATCTGTATGACTTTCTTTTATCTTCAGGAAGCAAAAGAAGATATTTTAAACATTGTGGTCCAAACAATGTTGGACCCCATTGACTTTCATTGTATGCACAAAATTTTATCTTTTATGTTTTTTTTATGTTCCATAGAAGAGAAAAAGTCATACAGGTTTGGAATGACATGTAGCATGAGTTATATTTGCAATTAAAACATGGCTGTTTCTGATATAATTTCTCCTTATTCTGACTGTGGCAATAAAACATTTATGAAATAGCCTGATTCTGATCTGCAATACAGACAGAGATAAATATGATCCGATTCAGCTCTCCTATTGGTTGTTGCAGCGACTCTAGATCAGTACCGCTTGTGTTTTGTGATGCTAATGAGGAAGCTCATTTAGATTCGGGCACCTGCCATCTTGATTTGTCGTAGCGCGTGCCGCCCCCCTTCATATCACCCCTCCCCCATTCACCAGGCACCTCCCTTTGTCCACCAGAGATGGACACGAGTGAACAAAAGCCTCCGCATGTTCCAAGCAATGAGGATAAAAAGCACACACTCCCTAAGCACTTCACGCTCCGTCTCTGTACTGTCACACCTGCAGGGGTTGGTAAGGTTGGTGGTTATTTTGGTTAGCTGGTCGTTCATAAACAAGGTGGACATCGTGGGAGCTGTAGAGCAGTTTCTAAGACATTAGAAGTGTTTAAAACAACAGAAACTATGGATAGATGGATTGTGTTTACAGATATCATAGATGATACCCTTACAGAAAACCTTCTGCATTTTTTTTACATGTTCAAAAAACATAATTTAGTGTGAATTATAAGCTGTTTTCCTCCTGGCGACCAAAAAATGTCCCAGTATTACTATCCTTGTGGGGACATTCTATGCAGATTTAAATAAAATAGTTGTATTATTGTAATTTTTCTACTGCAATACAGTAAAGAATATGGAAATTACAGTAATAGAATCTAGCAAGTGATTAAAAAAAATCTAAATTAAAACTAATTTTTATGGCAAAATGTGCTTAGTTGTCATAAAAATAATATCACAATACAAAAAAAAAAAAAAAACCCTTTACTGGTCCTGTTAATTTTCTAAAATTTTATTTTAATTTTAAAAAATGTAATTTTTTCCTTTTAATTTTGGGAGGAAATGTGACATTGGCGTGTTTTGTGAGATTCCCCCTATTATGCCTCTAGGCCTTCATTTACTCCCCCTCTCTGATTATCACGCACAGTCCCAACATGCTCCATGAATCTGAATCACAGATTCACCCAGGGAGACGTGAACGACACAAAGCCTTCCGGCAGGCCCTCCTCCCCATCCAGGCTTTGAGAGCTCATGTTTTCAATCAAATCCCAATTTATGAACTATCCCCCATGAACAGATGTGGTTTGGAGAGCAAGAGGAGGCAAACAAAGGCCAATTGCGATGACCTGTCAACTCATTAATTCAAGATGTGGCTGTTGACTGTAGCTTCATAATTGACATCTACACCACAAAGGTAATTAAACATGTTGACTTAGAGCAGATGCTGGCTCACATGAGCAGGATTCAGCCATGAGTAAAACAGATTTTAGTGTCTTAATACTCACTTTATGGAGTTTCAATGGGATTATCATTCCAGGGAAAGTGTTGACTCTTTTTTTTTTTTCTTGTTTTATGACCATAAATTCCAAGCAAAATTTCCATAAGACTTTTATTAAAGAGGCTTTTAATACTTTATTATATATTTTTGAATCTGACTTGAGACTATTTTTGAAAAGACTTTTTGTATACAGTATGGGTTTTTTTTTTCACTTAAATACATAGCGTAAAGATTGAATTCTTATACAAACCAAAATCTTTTTGTCATCTTAGTGATGTTTCTCAAGTAAGCTTATCCTGATCTCAGATATTATAACTGGGAAATAAAACAAAAATGCTCATTAAGAATATGATTTTTGTAGTGCATAAAATGGCATACTTTTAAATCTTAAAGGTAGGGTAGGCAATTTCGGAGAGGCTAGCAATAGCAAGCTAGCTTTGAAAGCATGAGATCCCACCCTCTCTTCAGAGCATTTCCAAAGCCACGCCTCCTCCAAAACACATGAACGCGCACAGCAGAGTCTGCAAAGCTTTAAACGACCAAAGCACATAACATTACAATAATAATGAACGTAAACAACTTACAGAGCTCTTACTTGTACCACCTGATTGCTGCAGATTCATTTCGACGTTGATAGTGTTGCTATACGCATATATCTGAGTCTGAGGACGTGAACAGCCATGCGTAGAACGTTACGGGTTGCCATCTCGTAATTACGGTTACAACACGGTGTGAACGCAGCATAAACTTGTTGTTTTGGTTCAGGAGGAGCTGTAAAAGGCGGCTGCTCTTTGTTTGTGGTGCTCAGTGACTGTCTGTCTACAACTCTGCATAGCCTTACAGACCACGCTGATGACGTGTGATGTCTGCGCGAGCAGGTGCGTGGAGGTATGGAAATACATATATTGACAGACAGGTAGGACATCCTATCATCACATCATTGTCATTTTTTGGTCCTGAGATTTCCATGGAAGATATATGTACATTTTTTTTAATATTTAGACCACTTCTATTATTGATTGCTGTCAGGATGTGAAGAGAGTTTTAACCAGTAAAACAAAAAATTGCCTACCCTACCTTTAAATGTAGAAGCTATAGGTTAGATTTAACATACTCAACCAGCTTCTTGTCAAGTTCATTCATTCAAGATACTGCAGTATTCTAGCGCATTCACAGGCTGCCTATGGACTGTCTGATACATACTGCTCACAAAAATGGTGAGAGCTTTTCAAAATCACAAGCTTTTTATCTGTCCTCTGAGATGGAAAGTTGACTTGAAGGTAACAGGCTCCAACAGAGCGCTTCAGAGGAACTACTAGTCTGGCAAGGTTTGCAAAAGTCTCTGCAAGGCTATAGCAGAGTTAATCATGAAATATTAAAGGTACTTTAATAATTTGATCATTTTGCATTCTTATGTTGATTATGTCCTACTCTCATGGGTGTTGTGCTGCATGGCTTTAAAAGCAGGCAGGAATTATTCATTTTGAAATTTGCTGATATGTAAACTCTCTACTTTCGCCGATAAGCAGTAAGCGAGTATCAGGAAGTTATAATGTTGTTCCAAACCTTTAGGCTGCTATTATTTTCTTTGAAAGACAGAAGCACAGTGGAGGTTTGGATGTTGATAATATAACGTCATAGGTTCTCAAGTATCTTTTAATCAAACATCATGATGTCAAACCTGCTCCATATTTGATCTGAGAGCTGCTGCGCTGACGACTGATCAATCAGTAGCATTCATATGCATGACAAACATCTCTCTTATGTTGCAGTTTCCATGTATTCAACTCATAATGCCTTTTACTCCGGTGGATTTTCATTAATGTGGCTAATGCTTGAATAGATATGTCAGTATTCATTAAGACATGCAGCACTTGTCTCCTTTTGACATTGATCGGTTCCTCGAAGTAATTTCATAATTAAATTTTCTCTGTATTCTGTATGCTTCTGTTACTGCAGGTATCAGCAAGCAGAGGAAATCATTGAAAGAAGATATTGTTTTTAAGATTATCAATATGCAATTATATAACAATACATGAGGCAAATAGTGTCTATATCTCTGATTACTAATAGTGTTTGGTAGCAGATACTGTTTGTTCAGGATTTGTCAACTATACATACATGTTTGAAGGCATGACCATGTTGTGTTCTCACATGGTTTGACAGATAATTAGATAGATTGATGAATGCGAACCTCACTAATGTATTCACCAATAGGAAAAGGACACATTTTCATTAAGGTGACCTAAACTCACCACTGTGGCTGCTAGGACATTGCTATTCAGTTGCCTTTGGGGAGGCTAGCTGCACAATTTGAGGCATGAAGATGAACCTGTAGGTACATAAAGTTTTTGTGATGGTTGTGTAAAATTCATGTAATTCGAAAAAAGTAGTCGTTGAATGTATATTGTCTCAAAGCAATGATAAATGATCCACAGTTTAGCGTACATAGACTGCTTTGTTGCTCAAAGTGGGAAGAGTTTTAAAAAAGTGACCTAAGTATTGAGAAATGGGTTCTAGTGATCGTAAAAAAAAACAACTGTAAACACTACTGCCTGGATTGCTGCATCTCGAAGCACATGAAGGCCACAGAGGCAGAAAGAGAACCATGAACACAACAACAGAAGCTCTTTGAGAGATGTGCGCATCATTTTGAGTCATTTACCGACGAGAAAGCTATTTTGTCTAGGCCACCGTGCCTCTAAACATTACTGATTTCTCTTTGAGCCTGCAGTTTAAATGAAGCTGCTGAACGTCAGAGGTTTATCTATCTATCTATCTATCTATCTATCTATCTATCTATCTATCTGTCTGTCTGTCTGTCTCTCTGTCTGTCTGTCCATCCATCCTTTCGTTTTATGTTTGCCATATTATCAACAAAGTTCATCTTGACAATTTCTTTATAGTTACTTTCTTCTTTTGGCTGCTTAGAAATTCTGGCCACACATTTTTTTCCACTGATTTCTTCAGTGTTCTCTGTACAGCATTTTGATTGAGCTCACAGCGTGTTGCAGGCTGCTGTATTATTGTGGTATCATCGATTTCAGATTCACCAGCTCCTAAAGCATGTCATTCAGACAGCCCCTTCCAGTCTAAGTGGGTGGTTCTTGGCCAGATTCATGCCGATAGTCAAAAGTCCGGCTTTGCGAGACTCGTTCTATGGGCATTGACTGTACATTGCTGGCTCAGTGAGAGAGATGTTTGTCTGGCAGACTAATGGACTGTTTGTTCACTACACACTGTGAAGGATCCATACAAATGCTGATTCAGAGCCAAAATATTTGGCAACTGAGGTATCTGTATTTCAGTGAGACCAATATGCCTTCATGTTTTTCTTGTCTTATTCGCTCTCTGTTTATCTATCTTTCCTTAAGACCGCTGCATAAATATTGGAGAACACACATTATGCTCCATAAACTGGTGAGCTGCCTTGTCTCTCTAAGTTGGAACCTGTGCCAAACTAGAACGGGAAAGTGAATCTGTGGTATCAGTTTCAATCTCTCATGTGGTTCGCTTCACTCTTGTCTAGTGCTGCAACTCATATAGAAGCACTAGACTGATTGCACTGTGAAATACTAGTTTATTTTTGTTTTCTCTTCTTTTTTTCTCTCTTTTTTTAAAAAGTGGAAATTAAATTTTGTGTAATCAACATTACGCCTTAAAATGGCAGCACACTAGGTTTTGGAACAGAGTCACTAACCCTAGAAAAAGTAAATTTCATGGCTGTGAACAGCATGGACTGATTTCATTACACAGCATTCTTAGCTTTTTCACGTCTTCCCCAAACACACACAGAAAAAATATGTAAGAGTCTTCACACTGCTCAAACTGAGGATGAGTGTGTATCTCCTACAACAGGAGCCTGAGAATATCATTATCTTTTTTTAGAGGACACAAGGGTTATTTTTGACACAACCTCGACTCAGCAGACTCAAAGTCAATTTAAACCTGTTGTTTTAGAGCTGTGTGTAATGAGGTGAGAGGCAGAATAAGGACAGATCTCAGAGAGTGGAACAGACTGCTGGGAAATGTTTTTCTTTGGTGGATCATAGAGGGGTGATTGGTACTTTTAAAAAGTAGATAGTTCAATATAGTGTTCGAAACATTTTTCAGCAACTCTGTTTGGTGATTCTAGTGATTTGATCATCAATTTAATGAGAAATGTTTGAGTTCAAATTGAGATCTCTGACATTTGATTGTAGACTTTTGTATCATGGCAAATCTGGGCACAATTTTAGACCTTATTGAGATTACTGGGATCTTTTAGGGCCCAACAGTTTTTAATGTTTTTCTTTTTTTTATGTTTTTGACCAAGGCTGCATTTATTTGATTAAAAATACAGTAAAAACAATAAAATAACTGCTCTCTATTTGAATACATTTTAAAATATAATGTATTCCAATGAGTCCAAAGCCATATATATATATATATATATATAATCTTTTCCAAAGTTCTCAAAAATGTTCTCATTGGCTGTAAATTTGTAATTTCTCATTGACCTGCTGTAGAGCTGATATCAGTAATCTGAGTCATATTACACAGCACCTGAGGCTGAAGAGAGAGATCAGTGTTGAATCCATGAGATTCATGGGCTCTCTGGGTAAATGAAAGGTTTATCCCAGGAGAAGATCACGATCAATATATGAGCACTCTGGTGTTCGATCAAAGAATATCCTCTGAGCAATCGCGCTCTCGCTCTAATTCTAGAGCTCAAAGGAATTCACGATCACTGTACTGAAGTGTTTAGTTGTACGTGGAAGGGCGTTTCTTTTTTGGAGCCGATAGCCTTGTGAGCAGTGCTCCGAAATGAGACATGGTTGTGCTTCGGGCGACTCCAGTTGGTGGCGCTAAAGGGATTGAGTTAGAGATTCTAAATTTGCTGTGGTTAATGTTGGGACTTTCCTCTATCTGTGTGCCAAATTTCACAACTTTTTACTATACTCTTTGCCATCTATGGGCTGCCTAGACTCGAGCGGAAGAAGAAGAAAAAATAAGAACAACAGGATACAAAAAAAAAAAAAAACCCGGATACAACGCATCTTTGGTGTTTGACCCCTAAAAAGAAGAAAAAAGTTTATATACATGCATCAAAGGAGAATTCTGTTATGTTTCATTTTTCTAAAATTTCTGTCATTTCTACCAAATCTCAAATGATGTGATTGATAACATTCTGTGGATAAAATAAATAAATAAATAAATTAAAAAAAACACATTTTAAGCATTTATTTTTTGGAATATAATGATGATCAACTCCTTTATTGGTTACATTTTATTTCAATGGCCCACTTTAGACATTATTACTAAGTGCAACTACATGTCACTAACTAACAAGACTAACTTATGACTGGATTCAAATAGCAAACAACTCTTACTGCACGGCACTCACCGCAACAGAGTTTTAAAAATGGTGGTTGAAATAAAATGCTTTGTGAACTGAACCAATCAGCATGTTCAGCGCCCAAGTCCCACCCCCGAAAGTTCCTGAACTTTGAAAAGTACTAACTTGCGAGCAAGGACTTTCTGAGGGGAAAATTTAGTCTCTAGTTCTTGGGAAAACTTCCTGCGGTGGACACGCTGCTTATGACACTGATGTCTACTTGGTAACCGGTACATTAGCTTTTGAAAAAACATTATTAGTAGCAAAATGATGTTTTCAAGATGGAAATGACTCCATAAAATGTCTGCTCTGGGCATTTATTGACATGAGCATAGTGTACAACGTGTCTCTTGCTGATCAAATTAGTAAGCATATTTCCGTATGATGGGAAATAGCCATCTTTGAGGACTCAACCTCATCACATCTGGTTGAAGGTCAACATTGCAAATGTGCTTGCTGACATTTATGTGATCTCTGGAGGGTTCACTAGATGCAGAACGTGTCAGAGAAAATGCATCCATGTTATAAGAACATCGACACATCCTCTCACAGCGGGAAATAATCACTCATGTCTGTATGTGAAATCCATCTGCTGCATGATGACTCATTGAAATGTTTTGTTTTTGTTCATGCAGCATTTTCCATGTAGACATCCATGTGTGTATTTAACTGATTTAAAGTCACTTTTGTTGTGCCTTACCTCTGAAACTACACTCTAAAAAGTAATTCAGCCTGATACCACAGCTTAAATAAATGCATGGTTGCAAGTTAAAAATTCTAATTTATTGATTTAGTTAAACCTTTTAAGTTGCAAACATTATTTTATTGAGTTCTGTTGACATAATATTTTTGATCATTACATTAACTTAACGCTGTGTATAATTTAAACTCAAATCGAATTTTTAAAAAACTTAAGTTGTAGTAACTTAATGAAATTGTTTGATAACTTTGAAATTTTGGTAGTAGATTTCTAGTTCCCAGCATGCTTTGCATTGGACTGGATAAAGAGAATAAATTAATTATGTTGAAATTAAAGGGATAGTTCACCTAAAAATGAAAATTCTGTCATCATTTACTCACCCTCAAGTTGTTCCAAACCTGTATGAATTTCTTTCTTCTGCTGAAGACAAAAAAAGATATTTTAAAAAGAATATTGGTTACCAAACAGTTGACTGGCCCCTATTGACTTCTATAGTATGGACAAAATAACATCAACGGGAACCAAAAACCTAAATTCTTCAGCTGAAGAAAGAAATTCATACAGGTTTGGAACAACTTGAAGGTGAGTAATTGATGACAGAATTTTCATTTTTGGGTGAACTGTCACTTTAAGTGTTATTTTATTTGTGAAGAGAAAGACCTGTTAGTGTTTAATGCTGTTATGTTTGACATTCAATAGAGTTTCTGTAATGAAGTTTTTGTGGTTACCTGTGCTGAAGATGACATGAAGGTAAATTGACTCTATAAGCAATGACTGCGCTACTTGTTCATTAAAAATACATGCTTAATAAGTTACATTAAGCATTGTGCTATGATAGCTGTGGATTTGAACTGAAATAGTAGTTGAAGAGACTGATTTTTTGAGACTGTCCTCCTCCAAAAAACGACCCTATAGGTCATTTTTTCAAGCACCTTTTTTTGATCTATATTTACATTTTAAAGTCATGCGCCCTCTAGCTGGCGTAAAAATAATGACAGTGTTGTGCTAAGTCTGCCGTCATGAAATGACGTATGACCGTCGTTACCAATCAAAATGCGTGTTCATTTAAATCAATATGTGGACTTTTTACACTGTCCCTTACCCACCATTTGTCCTATTTCCATTTAGCAAAACTCATTTCTTTTTATTAACGACTACACCTACACCTACCCCTACCCAACCCTAAACCTACCCTTAGTGATTTATAGTGCATATATACTTTATGAGCACATGAGTTCCCTGGGATCAAACCCACGATCGCATGACTGCATATTGTTGTATATTGCAATGCTCTACCAACTGAGCCACACGAAACCCGAAATATGATGCAGATAAAAGGGAACAATGCATTAAAATGAACGTGTCCTGTTGTCGGTAGTGGTGCAACTTTAGTAAACGCTCCTATGGGATGTATTTCAGGGAAGGGACAAACGACCTACATGGGCGTATTGGTTGGAGGACATGTTGGATTTTTCTGAGTAACCAACTTAAAAATTAGTTTATGTTACAAATTATTAAGTTCATTTAACTCAGTATAATTTGTTGGTTGAACATAATTTCATTTGAAGCTGTCATAACTGCAAACTGTTGGGTTAATTATTATCGTTGAGCCAACACGTTATTTTTTTTTTTGTGTGTAGTTAACATATATGCTGGTTGAATAATGTGAACATTTATCACAGTTCACCCAAAAAGTTATATGTTTTGATCAACATGAGAATATGTATAAATGTTTTTCTTCAGTTCCTTTTTGCCATACAAAGAAATTCAATGAAAGTCAACTTACAAAACAGGCATAGGGCAACATTTTCATGTAATATTTATATTTTATTTTGTTTCAGCTTTATTTCGGCTACTGAAAATGATTGAATAGTTTTAGTTTATTGTTTTTTCTTGGTATCTTTGTACATGTTTTTTTTTTTTTTTTATCTTTTTGTATTCATCACCATTACTTTTCCCCACTGATGGCCATAAATATGGTGAATGATCTAAAAAATTCATGTGACTAAGTTTAATGGTTATATTTTGTTCTGTTTTGGTTTAGATTCAACGTGTTTTGGTTCTGTTTTCCCTGTTCCTGTTTGCCTGTGTGCCCTGTCATTTGACCCAGTGTGTGTCACTTTTGTTCCTTTGATTAATTATCCTGATCACCTGCTTTCCAATTAATTAACTTATTAGTTCCTCTTGTATTTAAGTCCTGTCTTCATTCAGTTCATTGTGTGGTGTTGTCTATATTAAGTGGTTGTTAAATCTGTTTCCCGAGTTTTTCTGGGTTTTTGCATAAAAGACTGTTTCCTTGAATTATTCTTGTCGTGTGCCTCATTGTAGCAACCATCTCATGACACTAAGATGAATTGAATGCATTTGAAAAGAAGTTTGAATTTATCTGGTAAAGTTTTAAGATGTCTTTTTACTGCACTGCAGTGGCGTGCACATTGATCGCAAAAGTGAAAGTGCCCTTTGCGGTCGCATCGCGGTGCCCCTGCGTTCCTACTTCTCCCCCCCCGGGGAGAAGTCTCTACCGCGGGAGAACAATCACCACCCCAGAACGCGATTGCACCCCTGCCTTCGCGGAGGTCTGTGCACGCCACTGCTGCACTGTCTTAAAAATGATTTGTATTAACACTGTAAATCATGAGGCCCATAAATAGAGACTCATGTTGGTGAGAGAGGAGTACTCAGACTCTGGCCTTGAATCTGTCCTCCTCTGGTCAGAGAAATTGGGTTACGAGGAGCCTATTTAAACTCTGCAGACTGACCGCACCCACAGTGGCCAGAAACATGAAGGGGCTTTCAGTGAGACACATGTTCCACTTCTGAAAGCTTCTGAATTTTGTGTTGACTTTCTAACAAACCTTGACTTTGCTAAGCTGAGAGGTGTTGAGTTACTTTCGGATGGTGTTTTCATGTATAATGCACTAGGATAGAAATCATTACAAGATTAATTCTGACTGTTCTAAATGTGGAAAAATGCATCAGTAATGTATTAGAACACCATATAAAAACTGCATTTATTTGTCAGATTGTACTAAAGAGGAGATTTGCAACATAATGTTGACATGTATGCACTATTGCCACTGAATTTTAAAGAAACTTGATATTAAAGGAGTGTTCTATCTGAATGGCTGCATTTTTCTATAATTGTGATATACAATCTGTTTAGAGATATTTCAAACATATGTTTTTCTGTTTCTGTTTTTTTCAGAGAGGTGTGATGAGGTGTTGGCTTCACCCCTTCCCTACAGCGCCTTCACCAGCTCCTCCGTGTTGGCAGCTGATTTTGGCGCTGGCTATGCAAAACTCAACAGGAGAGTAGGTGAGGATGAGCTTTACGGCTGTGTTCAGAATGGATTACTAGCGTACAGAGAAGCCTCATGCTCATCAAGGCCGCATTTATTCAATCATTATTATTACCATTTGAAATAACTGTTTTCTATATGAATATCCATTAAAATGTAATTTATTCCTGTGATGCAAAGCTGAATTTTCAGCATCATTACTCCAGTCTTCAGTGTCGCATGATCCTTCAGAAATCATTCTAATATGCTGATTTGATGCTCAAGAAACATTTCTTATTATGTTGAAAACAATTGTGCTGCTTCATATTTTTCAAATTATTTTGTGTTTTTTAGGATTCTTTGATTAATAGAAAGATCAAAAGATCAGCATTTGTATGAAATAGAAATCTTTTGTAACATTATAAAGGTCTTTACTGTAACCTTTGATGAAATTTAATGTGTCCTTGCTCAGTAAAATTATTAATTTCTTTCAAAAAATAAAAATCTTACTGATAAACTTGTGAATGGGAGTGTACATTGAATACTGCCTACTAAAAAAAAAATAGTATGTGAAGTATACTTAATGCAGTGATGTAGTATGCTCCATTGTTAGCACATTACCTTATTTGGCTGTAAGAGGTGTCCAATTAAATACAGTTAATTTGCATGCAAAATGTTGGCATAAATTTGCATTTTGATCCAAATTTGTATAAACGGGTCAGTATAAATAATGAGGCACAATGTTAAAAACCTCGGCTGCAATCACTTCCAGGTTCATTCATCACACTGGAAATGTAAGGTCTACTCAATAGCATTGCGCTGTAGGATACACATCCTGTATTGTATAGTAGTAGGTCATCTGGGTCAACCATGCATAAAGAAAATTTGCATACTGCAGAAAATGTAAGAGTAGTATGGCTATTCACAGCATGAATGTCACTCTCATGTCCGCTGTGTCTCTTTCCTCATTGGTTGACATTTAGACAGAGATGCGGTGCGATTCAATGCAGATAAAGTATACTTTAGGATTTGCTTAGATTGCATAATAGAGAAAACATCTCTGTAGGTCATAATGAATTTTAATGCACATTCTGGCTACCGTTAAGGAAGTATAGTGCTAATGGAGCATTATGGAGCTGCGATGTGGATCGTAATTCAAGCTTGGCAGCATGTGCTGTTTCCTCACATCCGATTTGACTTGTACTTTGTCTTTGATAGGCAATGGAGGATGGTCACCGTTAGACTCCGACAGGTACCAGTGGCTACAGGTGGACCTCAGGGCCAGGAAACAGATCACTGCCATAGCAACACAGGGCAGATACAGCAGCTCTGATTGGACGAAACATTACAGGCTTCTCTACAGTGACACGGGAAGCAACTGGAAGCCGTATCGGCAGGACAGCAACATATGGGTGAGTTTACAGGGAACACTGTGATTTATAGCTCAGGGAGTAAATATTGTTTTTGGGTTACCAAATCTGAGAATAACAGCTGCTGCTGTGTCGTGCAAAATTCACATGACCCACAAAGGTTTAGAAAAAAAGTGAAACTTTTCCTCTATATATTCTGGACAGTAAATCTTTTTCTTTTAAAATGAGAAAGTTATATATTGAAATCATTAATTTTATTGCTGACTATCTAAGCACAATTTAAATCATTTTTGAGATTTCTTCTGAAACTCTGAGACATAAAACTGTGTTTTTCTATAAAAATCTGATAAGCTGAAGACTTTTGCAAAAGTCTCTTGTTTTAATCTGAGAAAACCTGCATAAGAATTAATTAAGAAGTCAATATTTGCTCTCTATTTACTATTATTGCTCTCTAGGAGAAGCATTTGAGATATTAAGGAGATCTCATTTATTATTTCTGATTTTCAAATGCTAACATGCATATTTTTGTCTCAAGATTGCAAATGCAATTACACTGATTTCTATGGAAGCTTGTTTCCACCCCTAAATAAAAAAATAAAAACTTTTTATCTCACAATTCTGACTTTTTTGAGTTATAAAGTCAGAATTACAAAATACAAAGTCACAATTCTGACTTTTTTTTGTCACAATTGCGAGTTATCACGCAATTCTGACTTTATAATTTGCAATTCTGACTTTATAATTTGCAATTCTGATTTTATATCACACAATTCTGACTTTATAATTTGCAATTCGGATTTTATATCACGCAATTCTGACTTTATAACTCGCAATTGTGAGTTTAGATCTCGCAATTCTGAGAAAAAAGTCAACATTGTATGATATAAACTTGCAATTGCACGAAAAAAGTCAGAATTGTAAGATAAAAAGTCGCAATTACCTTTTTTTATTTTTATTTCATGGCAGAAACAAGCTTCCATTAATTTCCCACGACACATTACGGCACACATAATTCCCTCCTTGCTGAAATGCTCAATAACAGTGCTTATGAAAATAAATTAAGATGCAAAGCCAGTTCTCCTGGAGATACGTGCCGAGAGCCTGTCGTATTGATCTGTGTACACAGAATGAGTAGTAATGGAGTGTCTCACTCACAGAAGGAGGTTTTCTCAATGCCTTTATAAAGTGTTTCACTCTTTTCTGCCTCAGACATTTTCAGGTAACTGGGACTCAGAACGGGCCGTGCGGAATGAACTGCAGCACCCTTTCGTGGCTCGATACGTGCGTTTCATCCCGCTGGACTGGAGTGAGGAGGGGAAAATTGGTCTGAGAGTGGAGATCTATGGCTGCGCTTACTGTGAGTAGATGTTAAAGTGGTCTTTTTTAAACATTTTAATAATATTTTAACCCTTTCATTACCTAACCTCTTTGTGCAATTCTTACTTTAGGCATTGCTTGCTTACTTTGTTGTCGGGACCAGTATAGTTGCATCATTCTTCAAAAACAGGCTCTTTAGCATATTGTGTTTGGTCTTCTTGGGCTGTGGACGGAGTGTCAAGTTTTCAAAGTCAGAGTATATATAATACACACTGAATGTTTATTTGAAGATCAAGGAATATTCTGCATAATCATTCATGATATGGTCCCTTTAAAAGCAAATATGTTCAGTTTCACCACTGTTGCATCATCAGTTGGTTGATTGGAAAAAAACATGAGAAAAGACTTCAAATGTTTGTTTGAGACTGACCCATATTCTTGCATTCAGGGGCGGACATGATCAGCTTTGACGGCCAGGGAGTGATTTCCTATCGGTTCAGACAGAAAAAGATGAAGATCTTGAAGGATGTGATATCATTGAAGTTTAAGACCACTAAAGGAGACGGCATTCTGCTGCACGGAGAGGGACAACAGGGCGATTATATCACTCTAGAGCTACAGCGAGCCAAACTACTGCTGCAGATCAACCTGGGTAATGTTTTTAACTAAAGAGTGATGGTGATACAATACCATTCAAGTTAGGGGTTAGTACGGTTTTTTTTAACCCTCTGGTCCTCTTCGGTAAAATTATTTACGTTTTGAAATTTTACGCTTTTTTGCTTCATCAGAATGGGATGACACTTGGTGACTTTTGTCGCATTAGCTATGTGAACACATAAAAAAATCATGGACATGATTTGGATATGTTAAAGGATCCAAAAAGAAATAGTCACACTTGGCTCCTTCGTGGTCAAAAATGACCGACAGGAAAAAAATGGGCAAATACAAAAACATACAAAAACTCAGAGAATCCTTTGGTGGTAATGTGCAGAAAAAAGTGCACATTACTTAATTCATGAACTGGTGTGGCTGTAAAAATATGGTAAAATTGAGCCAAAAGACTCAAATATAAGGTTGAAATCAGATCAAACCCAGATTTATTAAGCTGTGATAAAACATAACTGTTAATTTTTGATGATGAATTTTCATGTTATGTGTAACAAAATGTCCTCCTCTGTGTTCAGGTTTGACTGTAGTAAAATTAATGCAAAAACTGACACTTCAAATCAACATTTCGAACAAACAAACAAACAAAAAATCTAAACCTTGACAAAAAGTAGTCTTTGAGAATGTCTAAGTATAAATCCAAATACAAAACTTAATAAAAATAAGTATTTATGTCTAAAAACTACAAGAGAATTTATAAGCCACTTTATATAAAACTATATATGAATACTGCTATTTTCAATATTATTATAAATATTTTTTTTGTCTCCT
This sequence comes from Ctenopharyngodon idella, assembly GCF_019924925.1. Lineage (NCBI taxonomy): Eukaryota > Metazoa > Chordata > Actinopteri > Cypriniformes > Xenocyprididae > Ctenopharyngodon > Ctenopharyngodon idella. The sequence continues at coordinate 38,357,725 of NC_067221.1, read as the reverse complement.
TAGCCAATTTGGATGGATCCTGGTTTGACCCATCTGACCCGTTTCACTAATAGCTTTTGATGCTTGTGTCTATTTCAGGCAGTAATCAGTACGGCTCCATTCAGGGTCACACATCAGTGTCTAGCGGCAGCCTGTTGGATGACGACCACTGGCACTCTGTTCTGATCGAACGCTACAGACGCAGCGTCAACTTCACACTCGACCAGCACACACAGAGCTTCCGCACAAATGGAGAGTTTGACCACCTGGATCTGGACTACGAAGTAAATGACCGATTTCAAATAAATCTGTTTTGTTATGTGTTAAAATAAATATATTTTTTTACATTTTCAACTTTCTTTAGTATGTAATTTTGCTGTTTGAGAATGAAAAAGGTCTGTAAAGTTACAAAGCACATAGTCACTCCAGCGGGAGTTATTCTCTATATCAGTGTCACTGTTTCTGAACTCCCTAAAACACCTCCATTGTAGTCTTGAGTTTTCTTCTGGAAACGAACACATCACAATGTTCCTCATTTAAATAATTCCCGTCCAAGGCATATGCAAAATAAAGTTGCCTGGTTGAGTTGCATTAGTAGTGTGTTATAACTTGCAGTTATGGTAAGGGGGGTAACATTTCTGAAATACACTCGAAGTGGTTGAAAAACACACTGATCCAGTCGACCAATCAGAGCACATTGTGCTTTTCAGAAGGAGGGGCTTCATCGAGACAGAAACTAAACAGAGCGTTACTGACAGACTGGGAAGAGAGGTGCTGCAACAATGTAGAAAAATATGAAATTTTTTTTTTTTTTTTTTTTGAAGATTCAAGCATGAAAACCTATTCTAGTAGATCCCAAAAACAAAATGGCATCTGATTAAAGATTAGGAGGGCATGTGAATTTAACAAAAAAAAAATAATGATGTGCATGGATAAATCATTTATAATGAATACTGCAATATTCCATAAAAAACAAGAATTGTCAATGTCAATTTTGATTTCATGGTGAATTTCTGAATTGAAAACATGTCAAGATTTTGCAGTAAACTATCGCTTTAATATCACATAAAAGCCATTAAGACAATTATATATTTGCATATTATGTAATAATGCCTCAGTCCTCTCTCATTTTCTCTCTCATGTTCCATTTACGCCTCTCCCCCACTCTGTTTAATCATCTTACCCCAATGCTACCGGGAACTGGGTCTTTAGCACACATATGATTTCGTTCACTGGGTGGCATTTATTCAAACAGATAGATAGCGTAGATAAGATTAAATAAGATTAATGTTTTGCTGTTGGTATTATAGATGGTAAATGTTTCTATCACTTTCACTGTACTTCGGTGTCTATTCCCAGATTACATTTGGAGGGATGCCAGTGTCTGCCAAACCCAGCTCAGGGGCCAGAGAGAACTACATCGGCTGCATGGAGGCCATTCATTACAACGGGGACAATATCACTAACCTCGCACGCAGGAGAAAAGTAGACACCTCCAGCTTTGTACGTGCCAAATTTACATGTCTATTTTTATCAAATGAACACTGCAGGGCTCTCCAATGCCTTGTGGAGATAATTCAGTAGCTGTACAGAGGAATTGCTGTTGTTGGGTATTACGTTACTCTAAAACAGCAATCCTCAACCTTTTTGACTCCACTATTGTCAAAATGTATTTTTATTTTTATTTATAGAATCCAGGACTGTCAATATATGAATTAATTTATTAATAAATAAATAAATATTTTTAATAATTAAGTAATTAAAATAATTATATAAAAATATATTAAATTATATAAAAATTAGTGCTGTCAATTGATTAAAAAATAACCAATTAATTGCACATTTTTCTGTAATTAATTGCAATTAATCGCACCTAACATTAAAGTTTTTAATATATTTTTATATTGTAATAATTTCACATCTAATCTCCAAATTAATGTAGAAACAACATAAAGACAGTATATTTTAAATATTTGATCTAACAGGTAGGAAATATCCAGAAATTGAATAAAGCTATCAAACACTTCACAGTCTTCACTGCATAATTTAGATTAAAATAGAGATTCGTTTTTATTAAAGCTACAGAAGTCACTCAGTTAAGAGCAGTAAGTGAATTTATAAATAAATAATTCCTCGTCTGGGATCGTGTAGAGCCCTTTTGAAGCTGCATTGAAACTGCAATTTGGACCTTCAATCCGTTGAACCCTGTTTAAGTCCACTATATGGAGAAAAATCCTGGAATGTTTTCCTCAAAAACCTTAATTTCTTTTCGACTGAAGAAAGAAAGACATAAACATCTTGGATGACATGGGGGTGAATTAAGGGTGAATTCTGAAGTGAACTCATCCTTTAAAAAAGGTTCTTTATTGGCATCTATGGTTCTGTGAAGAAACTGTAACATTCATGGAACCTTTCCATTGCACAAAAGGTTCTTTATAGTGAAAAAAAGTTTTTAAAATAAAAAATGTTCTTAACACTAAAATGTTTTTTTTTTAAAGAACTGTTCACTGAAAGGTTCTTAAATTTTAGCTGTTTTGTTTTAGCTGTTTAAATCATTTTAAACCCAAGCCCCTAAGAACCACTGCTCTAAAAGATTGAATTACTTCTGGTTACAAGAAATAAGAAACGACCCCATTTACTTTCTTAATACAGATTTTAGGCATTCTGTTGTTTTTTCAGTGATTGTTCTAATTTGATTCTTTGTATTGTTTACAGTAATCTCAGCTCCCAAAGGTTTGCGGCTTTTATATCTCACATTAAAATTCAATAGATACAGTTCCTCTCCCTGCACTAACCTCAGTCATAAACAGAGATGTCCTTCCCTTTCCCACATTGCTCTGTGTGTGAGGACAGACGTGAAGTGAGAAGTGCTGTCACTGTGTGTGTTCTGTGATTATTCACAATGACTACATAATGACTGCCGGTTATTGTCCACAGTCCCTTTCTATGCTGGAAAATCCAGGTCGTGCCAATTTAAGGTGATTAAGTGGAGTTTTGAAAAATGGTGGCTACTTTTCCTGGTCCAAGGTGGTCTGCCAATCTTAAACAGCTTGACTTGACCAACCAGGTCCACTGGCTGGTATTTCAGCTGATCCACCATCTAGACCAGTGTGGACTAGCTAGAAACATCACAAAACCAGCTACCACCTTAAGCTGGTTTTAGCTGGATTTTCCAGTATGGTCCTGATGTGAACTGAATAAAACTCCCTCTTACTATGACCAAATGAATCTGTCCTCTGAAATTCTGCTGCAAAGTTTGTAATCATTAGAAATGTTCATTTTTATGTGTGTTGTTCCCATTCCAGCATAACCTGACGTTCTCTTGCACGGAATCACGCACGTACCCTGCCTTCTTTAACTCCACCGGCTCCTTGCAGCTTCCGGGTCGGACTGACGCAGACACAGTGTCGGTCAGACTTCAGTTTCGGACATGGAATCCCAGCGGTCTGCTGTTCTTTACTCCACTCATGCCTGGAGGGGTGGAGGTCAGCCTGGTGGAGGGTAAAGTTACTGTCCACATCTACGTCGCACTGGGCAAGAATACACGTGTGGACATATCCTCAGGTAACATTACACCTGAAAACACACACTGAGAGCTCTCTCAGTTTCTAGACTTTCTTTAGTTTCAGCTTCCACTGGTATTTTATTTCTGTTTTTATTGGAATAAATGAATCTAAAAAGTTTAAATATCCTGATAGATTCTCATACCTCATAACAACACCTTGGCAACCATCCAAAACACCCTAGCAAACACATAGAAGCACTTAAAACACTCAGAACAGCCATTTAGAACACCTTAGCATCCACAAATCAACACCATGGCAACCTCACAAAACACTCTAGAAACTGCATGAGCAACATGAAAGCAACCACTTAGAACCACATAGCAACGCATTAAAATAGAAATCTTTAGCATCCCTATAGCAACACTCTAGCAACCATCCAGAACATTGTAGCAACCACATAGCAACACATTTAAAACACTAAGAACACCTCAACATTCCTGTAGAAACACCCTAGCAGCCATTTAGAACATCTTAGTATCCTCATAGCAACACCTTGGCAACCACCCAGAACACCCTAGAAATTGCAGAGCAGTATGATAGTAACCACTCAGAACCCAATAGCAACATACTAAAACACTCAGAACCTCTTGCATCCCTGTAGCAACACAATAACAGCCATTTAAAACAACTTAGCATCTGCATAGTAACACCTTGGCAACCACACAGAACACCATAGAATCTGCATAGCAGCATGATAGCATCCATTCAAAACATAATATCAACACACTAAAAACACTCGGAACCTCTGACATCTTTGTAGCAACACCATAGCAGCCATTTAAAACACCTTAGCATCTGCATAGCAACACCTTAACAACCACCCAGAACATCCTAGAAACTACATAGCAGCATGATAGCAACCATTCAAAACAACGTATCAACAGACTAAAAACACTCAGAATCTCTGGCATCCCTGTAGCAACACCCTAGTAGCCATTTAAAACACCTTAGCATCTGCATAGCAACACCTTGGCAACCAACCAGAACACCCTAGAAACTGCATAGCAGCATGATAGCAACCATTCAAAACAACATAGCAACACACTAAAACACTTAGAACCTCTGGCATCCCTGTAGCAACACCCTAGCAGCTTTTTAAAACACCGTAGCATATCAGCATAGCAACACCTTGGCAGCCACCCAAAACAATCAGAACTTCTTAGTATCCCTGTAGCAACACCCACAACCCACAACCACATAGCAATACATTTAAAACACTAAGAACTTAAAATCATTATACCAACCCCTTCAGTATATTGACCAGTGAAACATGGACAAAAACACACACACACACACACACACACATACACACACACACACACACACAAAAAAAAACAACTAAAATACAGCTAGAAGAGCCTGATTTCCCTTTTGCTCATGGAGGTAAACCATTTCGCTGTGCAGGTTCTGGTCTTAATGACGGACAATGGCACAGCGTTCACTTCCTGGCACTGGAGAGCATTGCCATGTTGACCATTAATGGAGACGAGATGTCCACAGTGAGAGCTGCCCTCCCCATTCAAATCAGGACTGGAGGAGATTATTTTTTCGGAGGTAAATGTAGGAACCACCTCTCTTTTTTGTATATCAAACTTTATAATATAAACACAACCAGTTAAAAGTTTGTAATAATTAAGATTTTTAATGTTGTTGAAAAAAGTCTCTTATGTGATCAAAAATACAATAAGTATTGTGGCAGTATTGACAGAAAATTTAAATAACTTTTCTATTTGAATAGATTTTAAAGTTTGATTTATTCCTAAAATGGCAAAGCTGAATTTTCAGCATCATTACTCCAATTTTCACTGTCACATGATCCTTCAGAAATCATTCTAATCGTATATTATTAAATTTAATTATGATGGATACTTATTGTCAGCACCTTATTATGTACACTTGATCTGCTTTGCATGACTGCACATCTGAGATTACAGGTTTTAATTTCCTTGTTGCCATGTGCAGGATACTTCCCGCGGACAGACCTTTCTCCATCCCAGCGCTCCTTTCAGGGCTGCATGCAGCTCATACATGTCGATGACCAGTTGGTCGACTTGCAATCTGTGGAGCAAGGCATGCTGGGTAGCTTTGAGAACGTCAGCTTGGATATGTGTGCCATCATAGACAGGTAATTCATTCTAAGTATAAACTTGCACTGATGGAGAGACCCGATGTAAATTTGCATACAACCACTCAAATTATTTTACAGATTTATGCATATTCTGCTTTGTAAAAGTCAACATGCACTCTCCTTTCAGCTTTGCTTTTCATATGATAATGTCACGTCCCTTTGAGTTAAAGTCAATCCCCCGTACCCATCCATATTCATTCATGAACACGCTGCACTGCACTCTCACAGATGACTCTGCAAACTAATGAAGAACAGATGTTTGCCTTTGATCGCAATGTTCTGATCAAAGCCTCTGCTGTATTTTGATTGTCTTTTTTTTTTTTTGTTCAATCTCTCCAAAAGCAATAAGACGTTTCTCAAGCTGTACCACTGATTGCTTTATTAGAGTCATGAGGACTTTCAGAGCTGTGAAGCCGCTTCGAGAAGCTTATGTAAGCCATATCTGACTCACTTCAGCAGGAGTTCCTCAAAGCTCTGTCACGTGTCCTGCCCCATTTGATCAGGCCGACTGTGTTAACATGCAGGATCAGGATCTTCTGCAGACAGGACTTAAAGACTGTGAAATAAGGCTTTATAGAGCTACAAAGAACAGAGACTGACTGTGAGAAGCAGTGCCTTTCAAATAGTATTGCTTCAGGAAGTGGCAACCCAAAATTGTTTTATCGTACAAAAGTAAATAAATGTCTATATTAAATTGTCAAAACTCATCTTTCATTGTTTTTTGAATCACTGGTAAATATATAAATATACAAGGCCTACAAGGCCAGTGGCTTAAGAAAATTTACTGTCCATAAATATTTTGTACCGGCCATGAAACTGCTTTTGCAAAAACAGGCAATAATGACACCAAAATCTTAGATACAAGTGAAAATTCACAATTCTCTATTCCAATTTTGATATCACAGCTAAAACTACTGGCCTAACTAATATAAATTTAAATCATTATTAACAAATAATCAAATTACAAGAAAAAACACAAATAAATACAATATAACAAAGATACAAATTAAATAAACAGTGCTTTTCAGGTAGTTTTCAGGTACAGAAATTTAATAAAGTAAGCAAATGTAAAATAACACTGCATAGTCTTCACTGTATAAATTAAACATCCTTATTAATTAATATGTTAATATAATATAAGTTACAAAAGTTATTCAGTCAAGAGCAGAGTGATTTTTTCTTTGTCCTTTGTTGTTTGATTAACATTAAAAACACAGACAGCAGCAGGAATATTAGGCTGCTGTCACTTTAAGAGCGAATGCACAGATCTAATATACTGATACTGTACACATGCGTTTGTAGCCCCTCCGGTTCAAACTGCCCACTCTAAGTGGGACTCTAAGTGCGCATGGGAGTCAGGCACTCTAACAAGGAGGCTGAAGACCGCAGTCTCTAGCATCAGTCGCTAGAGCGCCTCTTGAGTTCAAGGGAGTGAGGTTTACACGCACAGCTCTTACTAGCCTATGTCTGTTACACGTTGTCTTTCTCGACTTGTTACGTTCACTTAAGACATAACTGACTGTGTTTACTAATTGCTATTTTGTGACATAATTTTGTCTGCTAAGTGCAAGAAGACTTGAAAGAGCTCAGTTCAGCATTCACACGCTGTTTGAGACGTGGCTTTTTTGGACGCGCTTTGGATGTGTGCGCACAAAACTTTCCACAAAGATATAAATATTCTTATTTATATCACAATTCCTTTCAAGTGAATGGCTCGAAGGGTCCTTTCTAGTGGCTTTAATATTCCTCTCTCTTTTTCTCAAGATGTGTGCCAAACCACTGTGAACATGGAGGCAAGTGCTCTCAAACTGGAAACACGTTTAAATGTGCCTGTGAAGGCACTGGATACTCTGGTGCCACCTGCCACAACTGTAAGCCATCTATAATCATATTGCCCACTTTTATTTGAGCTTAAACTGCTGCTATGTTGTACACAGGACAAAACAGAGTTAGATCAAGCAATGCTATAAAGTGTTATAAAAGCAGTGTCTGATGGTGTAGGAGACCATTTTGAGCTCCACAAAGAACTTTGTGTTCTCTAGTTCCTTAGAAAACCATCAGTGTACTGGTGTTCTAAAGAACACAGAAACTAATAAACTGATCTGAAGAACCTGTAATGAATCATCAAGATCCTTTATAATCTCCACAAAAACATATGGCAACTCTGAGACTTTGTTGAACCTTGCATGCAAAGAACCTTTAAAGAATAGACATTTTTGCTTTGGAATTGTCAGATGCTAGGATATATATATTTTTTGTATTTATTTAGCTGACTGGTTCTTAGAAATGAAACATTGTAGATTTTCTTGCATTGGTGGCTGTTTTGATGCTTACACTGTGTGTTTCTGCAGCTGTGTACGAGCAGTCATGTGAGGAGTACAAACACTTGGGCCGAAGCTCAGACACATACTGGATCGATCCAGACGGCAGCGGACCCCTTGAGCCATTCAGAGTCACCTGCAATATGATGGGTCAGAACCACCAGACACATATGAAATTCACTGTGTAAACACAAGCTAGCGGGTGGCTAGACTAGCATTTTAGTTTGTTTGTATTCAACTGGATTAGGCTCTCCCAGACAAACAGCATCTAAAAGGGTCATATGATAGATAGATAGATAGATAGATAGATAGATAGATAGATAGATTAATAGATTAATAGCATGCGTTAATTCGTTAACTTTGACAGCCGAAATGTGTGTGTGTGTGTGTGTAATATATATATATATATATATATATATATAAATATATATACAAGTGCATCTCAATAAATTAGAATATCATGTAAATTATATTAGACTTTATTAGACTTTATTCCAGACTTTTTTTTTTTCATTTTGATGATTACAGCTTGCTGCTCATCAAAATCAAAAAATCAGTATCTCAAATTATTAGAATATTTAATTTCAAGTTCTATTAAATTACCATTCTCAGGGTATAAATACTGGGTTTAGGTCAGTAATCCCAACAGCAGTCATGGGGAAGTCTGCTGACTTGACAGTTGTCCAGAAGACGATCATCAAGACCCTCTACAATGAGGGTAAGCCACAGAGGGTCACTGCTGAAAGAGCTGGCTGTTCGCAGAGTGCTGTGCCAAAGCATATTCATGGAAAGTTGACTGGAAGGAAAAAGTCTGGTAGGAAAAGGTGTACAAGTGAAAAGAATGACCGCAGGCTTGAGAAGATTGTCAGGCGAAGCCAATTTAAGAACTTAGGAGAGCTTCAAAAGGAGTGGACTGAAGCTGGAGTCAGTGCATCAAGAGCCACCACACACAGACGTCTTCAGGAAATGGGCTACAACTGTCACATTCCACGTACCAAGCCACTTCTGAATCAAAGACAACGTCAGAAGCGTCTTACCTGGGCTAAGGAGAAAAAGATCTGGACTGTTGCTCAGTGGTCCAAAGTCCTCTTTTCAGATGAGAGCAAATTTCATTTGGAAACCAAGGTCCTAGAGTCTGGAGGAAGGGTGGAGAAGCTCATAGCCCAAGTTGCTTAAAGTCCAGTGTGAAGTTTCCATAGTCTGTGATGATTTGGGGTGCAATGTCATCTGCTGGTGTTGGTCCACTGTGTTTTTTGAAAACCAAAGTCACTGCACCTGTTTAACAAGAAATTTTAGAGCACTTCATGCTTCCTTCTGCTGACCAGCTTTTTAAAGATGCTGATTTCATTTTCCAGCAGGATTTGGCACCTGCCCACACCGCCAAAAGCACCAAAAGTTGGTTAAATGACCGTGGTTTTGGTGTGCTTGACTGACCAGCAAACTCACCAGACCTGAACCCCATAGAGAATCTATGGGGTATTGTCAAGAGGAAAATGAGAAACAAGAGACCAAAAAATGCAGATGAGCTGAAGGCCACTGTCAAAGAAACCTGGGCTTCCATACCACCTCAGTAGTGCCACAGACTAATCGCCTCCATGCCACGCCGAATTGAGGTAGTAATTAAAGCAAAAGGAGCCCCTACCAAGTATTGAGTACATATACAGTAAATGAACATACTTTCCAGAAGGCCAACAATTCACTAAAAATGTTTTTTTTATTGGTCTTATGAAGTATTCTAATTTATTGAGATAGTGAATTGGTGGGTTTTTGTTAAATGTGAGCCAACAACATCACAATTAAAAGAACCAAAGACTTAAAGTACTTCAGTCTGTGTGCATTGAATTTATTTAATACACGAGTTCCACAATTTGAGTAGAATTACTGAAATAAATGAACTTTTCCATGACATTCTAATCTATTGAGATGCACCTGTATTAGTGTTGTCAAAAGCACTGACTTCGATACCAAGTGTGTGTGTGTGTAAACATATCAAAGTGTATATATTGTATATATAATACATTTAAATACAAATATATTTAACTACATTTAAAACAAGACAGAGAATATCAGCAGGATCATGTGAAGCACACACATCTTAAGTTCAGTTAATATATTTATATCATGTGTTAATTATATTCATTGTCATAACAATGAATAAATTAACACAATCACCCACATTTACACATCAGTGACCCCTTTGGTACCAAAAAAATGACTAATGACTGAATTATGAATGTTTTTTGATGCAAAAAACCTTAACTTAACATTATAAAATATGATATTACTCATTTAAGCATTAAATTCATCCAGTTAGTTCTCCTAACACATTTATTTTAAATTAACAAACATCATACAAATATATCCATACTTGAATACTCACTGAGTGGTACACCTGTGTATGTGTGTATTTCAGAAGATAAAGTGTGGACCACCATTGTGAATGACCTTCCAGCTCAGAGTTCTGTGGCAGCAGACAAGACTGTGCTCACACTCAATTACAGCATGTCTGCTGAACAGGTGACGCTTAAAACAGTGTGAATTTAACAATTAACGCTGTTATATCTGAACAACAGATGCTAAATATGGTGCTCACCTGCAGAACTGCTCATGTTTTTGTGGTTCAGGTGAATGCCATCACCAGCAGCGCTGAGCTCTGTGAGCAGCATGTGGGGTACATGTGCTACAAATCACACCTGCTCAACTCACCAGGTAAATAGATGTGGTAAAAACTAACATCTCCAAGAAGAAAGTTTAATTGCTCAAAGTTTGAGGTATTAAGATCTTTTCTCTTTGTTTTAGACGGTTCTCCGTCCACGTGGTGGGTCGGCAGGGGGAACGAGAAGCACTTCTACTGGGGCGGCTCAGGACCAGGCGTGCAGAAATGTGCCTGTGGCATTGAACGCAACTGCACAGATCCCAGATACTACTGCAACTGTGATGCGGATCTGAGGCAATGGTGAGATCTCAGTCTCTTCTTGTTTTGATCAAGGAAACTATAGTAGGACTAGTAGAAGAAGCAGCAGGCATAGGAGACATAGAGACAAGCCAGCTGTACACAAATTTGGTGGCTTCTTACTGTTAAATTGTAAGGATTGATCTTCTAGAGTTTGTTGGAAATGCATACTACCATACAACTTTTTTTCTCTTTTTTTTTTGAATTTGTCACTACAAAATTCCAGTTTGAACATATCCCATGTCTGCTGTATTGTACAATGCTATATTGCCCCCTTGTGGTCCATAATTCTTCCTCTGCATCGTGTTTGTTTCTCCAGGAAAGAGGATGCTGGTATGTTGATGTATAAGGATCATCTGCCTGTCAATCAGGTAGTGGTTGGCGATATACACCGCTCTGGATCCGAAGCCAAACTCACCGTTGGGCCACTCCGCTGCCAAGGAGATCGTAAGTGCAGTCATGCTCTCAAAGCTACAACATGCAGCGTAGTTGTAGCCAAGTAGGACATGTTCTTAGATCAATACCTATTCTTGGTCCGATCACAGAAACAATCACAGGCCTATCCACAACACTAACTATGAAGTACCTTTAAAATCGATGACAAATGATAGGTTAAATAACATCAAAATTGCACACTGTTGCTTTAAAATTATCCTGTTATCCTGTTATTTCTTTAGTGTGTAATGTTGCTGTTTGAGCAAAATGGTCTGCAAGAAAGTTACAAAGCACAAAGTCACTCCAGCAAGAGTTTTTCTATATATCAGTGTCACTACTGTTTCTGAACTACCTGAAACGCCTCGACTGTAGTCTTGAGTTTTCTTCTGTGAACGTACACTTCACAATATTCCTAATTTAAATAACTCCCGCCCAAGGCATATGGGGCGGTGAGGCCTGTTTAAGTTGCATTAGTAGTGTGCTGAAACTTGTGGTTATGGTAAGGTGCATGACATTTCCGAAACATGCTCAAAACAGTTGACCAATCACAACACACTGGTCCAGCTGGCCAATCAGAGCACATTGTGCTTTTCAGAAGGAGGGGCTTCGCAAGTTCCGTCATTACTAACATAGTTCAACGATTTGGTGTTTCGCAAAACCATAGTTCAAACGAACATTCACAAACTGCATTGCAAGCTTGTGTGGTTGGAACGACAGCTAGCGACCTTTGGTTAGAAGCATAGTTTCTTGTTTTTATGACATGTGAACGATAAATCGTTATTTTGAGCAAAATAAACAAGCTGACATTAAGTACAATGTGTATCTTTTATTTCGAGTATATGCAAATGTCATTTACATATTTTAGTTTTTGAAGAGTGCACATGTGCGTACGTGCTCTAGTACGTAAGAACGAGCCTATGATTGAATCTGGAAATAAAGCAAAATAACTGAGAAAAATAAGAATTACTCCTCTGATGCCATGTCTGTAATTTATAGCAAAAAATCTAGCATTAATTTGATCTCAAACGGATTCATTTAAAGAAGTTATTACTCACCACCTGCGTGACGTCATTCACCAGTGACGTGGCTGAACGACAGGTTTGCGACAATACGGTTTCGGGAAACTAGCTAGTTGATTTCTTCAAGGATGCATCATACTATGGTAGTGAAGCAGCGAATTATGTAGTTGTACGGGAAACACACCCCAGAGCGTTACTGACAGACTGGGAAGAGAGGAGCTGCAACAATGTAAAAAATATAAAAAATAATGTGTATTTTGAACATTCAATCATGAAAAACTATTCAGTAGAGCCCAAAAACAAAATCAAGACTTTGAAAATAGGGCATAATATGTCCTCTTTAAATTTTACCAAAACAAATGTCTACTGAGTTGTCAGTGTGTTTCTTTTATAGGTCACTACTGGAACGCAGCGTCCTTCAACACACCTGCATCTTATCTTCATTTTCCCACCTTCCAAGCCGAGACCAGCGCAGACGTTTCCTTCTATTTTAAGACTTCAGCCTCACATGGCGTCTTTCTGGAAAACCTGGGCAATCCAGATTTCATTCGCTTAGAACTCAAATGTAAGCTTACATGTAGACTACCACATATTTTTAGCACCTCATCTTGAGGTAAATCACTGTTATCTTCCCTCCAGAGAAAATAAGATATTATACTATTATAGTATTTATTAATATTTCGAATTAGCTTTTATTTTTATATTTTCATTTTCCATTTTAATATTGGTTTAAGTTTCAGTAATTTTTTTTAAACTTTTGTCATTTTTATTATTTTTATTAATTGAATTTTTTTTTGTTTTAGTTTTAGTGATTTTAGTACTTCAACTTATATATTTCAGTTAGCTGCCAACGCAACATTTCTAATTTTTGTTTTAAGATTGTTCTTCATCTAAAATTTATATTATATTTTATTACAATTACCGAAAACCATTTTTAATAGCTTTAGTTTAGTTAACGAAAACGACCCTGCTTTCCACAGCTGCTACAGTGGTGTCGTTCTCATTTGATGTGGGCAATGGGCCTGTGGAGTTAATGGTACGCTCATCTACACCCCTCAATGATGACCAGTGGCACAGGGTGGAGGCGGAACGGAATATTAAGGAGGCTGTTTTGCGATTGGACAAGCTGCATAGGGAGGTGCGGTCAGCCCCGCATCAGGGCCACACCCGCCTGCAGCTCTTCAGTCAGCTGTTTGTAGGTAAGATCTCAATAAAATAGGCTTCCAAGATTAATTTCACACACAGCCTATCGAGTAATGTCCTGATTTTATGATGAAATTTTATCAGTTGTAAAACATTTTTGTATTTGCATGTGTCTTTTATGTATGTTATTATTGTTTGATGAGCTCACCAGGAAAAATTCCACACAACCAGGTTGCTATGACAATCAATCAATCAATTAATCAATCAATCAATAAAAAACAATTTTCTATTAAAACATAAAAAAATTATTGAATTTTGTGCTGAAAATTGTATAATATATGGCGTACAAAAAATTAATATTAACGTTCTTTGGGGAAATAGAAATAAAGATTTAGAAACTGATACTCAAACTAATGACAAATATGGAAAAATGAAGGAAAAAATCAATAATATAATAAGAAGAAGAAGAAGAAGTTTGGCTTCAGATAAAAAAATAATTAATTATCTTTTATTATCTTTATTAAAGATAATTAATAATTATAAATAAATTAACAAAATAATAATAATATTAAAAAAAATATCAATAATAATAAAAGTAAATTTGGCTCCATGATATCTTATTATAAGAATTTAAAAATGTCTTGTAGTTATTGTTTATTTTAATTGTACTTATCAATCAGAAATAATCAAATCTTTGTACATTTTTAAATTAAAAAAAGTTTTTTATTATTATGGCTAATATCTTGTTATATCTGTGTTGCTGTTACACTTTAGGAGCCTCAGGGGGGCAGAGAGGATTTCTGGGTTGCATTCGTTCCCTCAAGGTCAACGGGGTGTCACTTGACCTTGAGGGCAGGGCAAAGGTCACACCAGGGGTGAAGCCTGGATGCTCGGGTCACTGCAGCAGCTATGGAATGCATTGCCAAAATGGAGGGAAATGTATTGAGAAATACAACGGATACTCGTGCGACTGCAGTCTGACCGCCTTCGACGGGCCTTTCTGCAATGATGGTATGGGCCCTTATTTTAGTAAACAGATAATTCAGTTTTGTTTTGACTGTAACATAATAAGTGACAAAAATATTTAAATCCACAAATCTCATACAATAGTACTGTATATAGGTGACATCAAAGCTAACAGACATGGACTACAAGCCGATTTAAACCAGTTTTGCTTTGTTCTTATCGTCGTCTGCTTCCATTATAGATGTTGGTGGGTACTTTGAGAGTGGGACCCTGGTGCGGTACGACCTCATGTCAGAGAGCAGCTCTTCTCCTGCAGTTAAAGAAGGTGACTCTGGATTCCTAAGCTCAGTGGGTAATCTGACCCGTGAGGAGCTGAGCTTTAGTTTCAGTACGTCCCACACGCCCGCCGTTCTCATCTACATTAGCTCCAAGACGCAGGACTACCTGGCCGTGGTGCTGCGGCAAAATGGTGAGACTGTTTGCTTGTTTAGAGCTCAGATTTAATGCTTAAAGGGTTAGTTCACCCAAAAATGAAATTGATCCCATAATTTACTCACCCTCAAGCCGTCCTAGGTGTATATGACTTTGTTTTTTCAGCCAAACACAATCAGAGTTTTATTAAAAATATCCTGGCTCTTCCAAGCTTTATAATGGGAGTGAATGGTACCCTAGATTTTGAAGCCCAAAAAAGCACATCTATCCATCATAAAAGTAGTCCATACAACTCCAGGGGGTTAATAAAGGCCTTCTGAAGTGAAGAGATGCATTTTTGATAGAAAAATATCCATATTTATAACTTTGCAAACTATAATCACTAGCTTCCGGTAACGGAAAACCCAGGTTTTTTTATATTTTATTTTATTTCAGTTATTTTTTATTTCCTGTAAAGAAGATTTTTTAATGGTTTTTAGTTTTAGTTAATGATAATAACCCAGCTTAGAAGCATTTGACATTGATGAAACATTGATTGTGTTTTCCCTCAGGTACTCTACAGATCCGCTATAACCTGGGGGGATTGAGGGAGCCGTTCACCATCAGCCTGAATCATCGTAACATGGCGAACGGTCAGCCCCATAACATCAACATCACCCGACAGGACAGACTCATTCAGCTCCAGGTACTGTATCGTCTCAGTGGAGCCAATCGAGAAAGATGGTTTACAGTTCTGATGAATCTATTAGATAATGACTGTTAAAATTCACTAGATTTATGAGTCTTAATATGTGTTGAAGGTGGATCATTATCCCACAGTAGGCTACACTCTTCCTGAAGCCTCAGATGCTGAATTTAACCTTGTGAAGACAATATTCCTAGGAAAAGTTTTTGGTAAGCATTATTTAAATGGAGTTATTTGTTGTTTTAAAGGGATAGTTCACCCAAAAATGAAAATTCTGTCATCATTTACTCACCCTCAAGTTCCAAACCTGTATACATTTCTTTGTTCTGTTGAACACAAAGGAAGATATTTTGAAGAATGTGGGAAACTAAACATTTTTGGGGCACCATTGACTTCCATAGTATTTTTTTTTTCCTACTATGGAAGTCAATGGTGCCCCAAAGCGGCCTGGTTATAAACATTCTTCCAAATATCTTCCTTTGTGTTCAGCAGAACAAAGAAATTTATACAGATTTGGAACAACTTGAGGGTGAGTAAATGATGACAGAATTTCCATTTTTGGGTGAACTATCCCTTTAAGTGTGCATTTGGAATGTGTGCATATGTGCATTTTTGCACTCCTGTAACTCACAAAGCAGCACATGATTGATCATAATGCCAAGGTCATAGCTTTGATTCCCAGGAAATGCATGAACTAATAAAATGTATACCTTGAATCCAATATTAGTCACTTTGGATAAAAGTGTCTACCAAATGCATAAATGTAACATGTAGGGTGAATTCAGGTTGATTGGGACACTTTTTCCCAGTCATCTCAATGGCAAAAAGTGTCCCAATCACCCTGAATTCACCCTACGCTAAGTCAGTAAGATTTTTTTTTTTTTAATAAATGAATAACAAAACAAGGCGTCTGTGAATGAGAGTCTGAAGCAAGGACTGATGGGAATTTGTCCTGCTCCACTTCACAGACGATGAGTGGAAGGAGAATTTTAGAATGACACGACAGTCATTTATGACACTATATTCAACAACAACATCTCATTCCCCGTGTCATACGTGCCATTTCTACATCACTGCACATGCGCAGTACTTTCTAGTTTCGGTTTTAAACCCGATCAAGTGTTTACATGTCCTTTCGATCGGATTAGAAACAGTTTAAAACACCCCTTACAATCCGAATAAAATTTTAAATCATTCCGATTGATGTGGTTACATGTGACATTTTTAGTCCAACTGTGCTAGTAGTCCGATTACAATCGGATTATTAGGGTCCATGTTAATGCAGCTAATGAAGGACAACTCTGCAGCTCAAACTAATTCAACAAAGATTTTGATATTCTGGGAAACAAAGTCTTCAACACTGGTCCATAAAATGAAAGTATAACATAATTAAATATAGTGATATACTCTAGAAATGGCATTTCAAAGAGACCTATTTTTCTGTCTATATTGAGAAATTCATTCATTCATTCATTTAGGATTTAGTATTTTTGATTAGGAATAAAATTTGATTTCGAATTAACACTCTTGTCACATAGTATAAAACAATGTCATAACCCACAGAGTCTATGTCTCAGTTTTCTGTTTTTCCTTTCACTGGATCATCATGTGAAGCTCCAGGTTTCACTCCTGATCTCAATCCAGTCTCCAGGTTTCCCTTCAGACATTTCTAGCAGAAATGAGCTGGAACTCTCTGAGCTGCATTACACATAGAGAGAGAGAGCAGCTGAAAGTGTGATGGGTCGATATCTACAGATAGCTCTCGGACAGATAGCTATTTGTCGCTTTCAGGTTAAACAGAAGGAAATCTAGAATTTTCTAGACAAGTTTACGCATAGGTAGATTGAGAAAGAGACGGACAGAAAGGAGAAATCAGGCATTTAGCTTAGAGTTGCAAGACCTGCTACAGGCTGGGAAGATATACGCAGTTCCGCATCTGTGATCGCAAACAGGTACCAAGCTGATAAAATGCGTTATATTCAAAATATTAGCATATGTTTTTTTTATTTATCTGCATTGTAATAACATTGTTTTTACTCTGCGTTGAGATGAAGACTTCAGGTGGGATGTTTTTTTCTTTCTGTAGCTGGATGTTTGGTTGTGATGTGTAGTAATATTGGAAGAAAAGCTGAGGATAATAAAGGACAGAACAGCTTTTCTCTCTTCACATACATAAAAATGCTGCTGTTTTCTGCTGTTGTCTTTCAGAAACAGGTCAGATTGATCCGGTGTTGATAGAGCGATATAACACCCCAGGATTCGTGGGCTGTCTCTCCAGAGTGCAGTTCAACCGTATCGCCCCACTGAAGGCTGCCCTGAGGACCGTACTGCCCTCCACAGCCTCCATACAGGGAGTCCTGGTGGAGTCCAACTGCGGGGCGTCTCCACTCACAGTGCCGCCCATGTCTGCAGCCTTTGACCCCTGGCACCCAGATTCAGGTAACCGAATGATGATTGAAAATAACTCTTTATTGGTGTTATTTTTGCTCCTACATCTTTTTAACATTACTATGAAACATTGTATTGGCAGGGGAGTTATTGAGGAAAAAGTTCCACATCATGTTTTACTCTTGAGCAGGAAAATAATTTCTATTATAGAATTTCTCTGTTATGAGATCTTTCCTGGTTGCCTGGAAGAAATTAGATTTTTAGTAAAAGAAATCTGTGATCTCTTCCCCGTGAAGAGGATTACTGCTGTGTGTGTGTGTGTGTGTGTGTGTGTGTGTGTGTGTGTGTGTGTGTGTGTGTGTGTGTGTGTGTGTGTCTGTGTGTGTGTGTGTCTGTGTCTGTGTCTGTGTGTGTGTGTGTGTGTGTGTGTGTGTGTGTGTGCGTGTGTGTGTGTGTGTCTGTGTCTGTGTCTGTGTCTGTGTGTGTGTGTGTGTGTGTGTACCTGGTAAAACCTATGTTGTGAGGACCAAATATCCCCATAAGGATAGTAATACTAGTCATTTTTTAACTTGTGGGGACATTTTTCACAGTTTATAAATCATACAAAATTATGTTTTGTTGTTGTTGTTTTTTTTAAATGTAAAATGCAGAAAGTTTTCTGTGATGGGTAGGGTTAGGGTTAGCTAATAGGAAATATCATTAGCTCAGTATAAAAAAAAAAACAATAAAGATAATGGAAAGTGTCCTCCATAATGGAGAAACAAATGTGTGTGGATTCACAAAATGGAGTATGAAAGAAAGATTTTAGTCTTTAGTGGTATTTTTCTTTCATCTTGAGTTCATAATTCTGATATTTTTGTATAATCGGTGTTACATCCCAAATGTATTCCTTTTTATAACATTTGTTTATTATTTTCTTAGTTAGTTATAGTTAATTTTTAGTTATAATTGCATAGTTTTTATTATTAGTACCCCTACGCTGTAAAAAAAAGAATTGTTGGTTTAACTTAAAAAAGTAAGTTACCTGATTGCCTTAAAATTTCAGTTCATTGAAATTAAAAAGTTAATACAATGAAGGCAATTCAAAATATTATGTTATCTGTACCACATTAATTATTGAAGTTGATCTGACAAAAGAAAAAAAATTGTGATAACAAATCATGAAAATATTTTTTTACAGTGTAGTTAAAATTTAAGAAATAATAAAATAAATTATTATAATAAATTATAGTAAATTATTAGTATTATTACATTGAAATAATAAATATATACTTAAACATAATTTAAATTAATCAGTTTATAACTGTAATTTTAATATTAATAATGTAATATTAATATTTTTATTGGGTGATATAATTAATATTAAAATAATCAATAAAATAAATATTAGTAAAATATTAGAAATTAGTTATTTAAATATAATCTAATAACATATTTTTAGTTCTCATTTTGTTTTAATTATGCAAATATTTTGTATTCAATTGGCACTATTTTACTTGATTTATTTAGCATTTTATAGCTCAGTATACACAGCTAATCCTCAAATCCATGGCAATATGAATTCACAGTTTTTGTCATGACAGAACTAAACTGAGATTGCAATGGTGAGAGAGGCGATGAGCAATCTTGTATTTTTAAAGTAATAATTAGTTTTAGATAGAGCATACTTTTTTGGTGTTTGTACACTTACACCCATGACATTGAGTAGCTTGAGCTTTCATGGATATTTGTGGAATATGTAGTTTGGAGCCTGTGGAGACGGCAGATGAAAAGAGCAGACGGTTCGTCTCAGATCCGCTCCCCTGCCAACACCAGCCCCCTGACTCCTCCTGAGTGTGTGCAAAGATTCGCTCATCTGCCCACCAGATTAACACACTGGCCTTCTGTACTTCATGTATGCCAAGAAATAATTTGAAAGGGATTGTAAACGTTTAGAGTCAGAAAACTGCTCTTTTCACAAAAGTTTTTTCTCTTTGTTTCAAGCCGGTGCCCAGTTCCCATTCAACGAGGAACAGGTCAGCCGTGATGGTGTCAACAGAGACTCTGCAATAATTGGAGGTGAAATATCCTGTTGTAGTGTAATACTCTCACACACTTTTAATATGCTTACATTAAGTATTCACAACAATACAGGGCACTTGCAATGTGTATTCCAATTTCACAATGTTTGCAAAATTGAAAGTTCTCTTAATGTTCACATAACCAAGAACAAAACGCTTGTAGAACATTTAAAAAACTGGACATTGAGAAGGTTCAGAGAACATTCAGAAACTTAAAGGGATAGTTCACCCAAAAATGAAAATTGAAAATTCTATCATTAATTACTCACCCTCATGTCGTTCCAAACCCATAAGCCTTGCGTTCATCTTCGGAAAACAAATGAAAATCTTTTTAATGAAATCTGAGAGCTTTCTGTCCATCAATTAACAGCCTATGCAACTACTACTTTCAAGATCCAGAAAGGTAGTAAAGACATCATTAAAGTACTCCATGTGACTACTGTGGTTTGACCTCAATTTATGAAGTGACACAAGTGTTTTGTTTGCGCAAAAAACATAATTTACCACTTTATTTACGAAATATTAATCTCCAACGCACGTTCACGAGAGCACCATGACGCATGTGTGTTATGTTAATGCGAGAGCAGGTGTTGTTACGGGAAAGCACGTTGGAGATTAATATTTGTAAATAAAGTGATAAATTATGTTTTTTGTGCAAACAAAGCACTTGCTTCGCTTCATAAAATTGATGTCTTCATTTTTGTTCCGAAGATGAACAAATGTCTTACGGATTTGGAACAACATGAGGGTGAGTAATTAATGCCAGAATTTTCATTTTTGGGTGAGCTAACCCTTTAATGGGAACATTTGCAAAACATTCTTAGAACATATTTTTGTTAGCTGGGAACTTGCTGGGTCTGTAAAACATGTTTTTGGTCTGTCTAATTTTTCTAATCTCATGAGACTTTGAAAGACTTATTTTGTAATATGGACTTAGAAAAACAAGTACATTCAAAAAAATCTTTTATAGAAAAGTATAAACAGAATTGCTTAGTGTTTATTTATTTATTTTTGGATATTATAAAACACTTGTATTTATTGTATTGTTTGTTGAATAGTACTAGCCTGTGAAGATGATGGCAATAAATTTAAATACAACTACATCCAACCAATGTGTGTTACCCAATGTGACTGTATTTGCATACATGTGTAGATTATATTTCTTAGGATCTGACATCTTATCATTGGTGTAGAATATTTCTAAATATATTTTAATGACGATTTATTAAAGGATTAGTTCACTTTAAAATGAAAATGACCCCAAGCTTTACTCACCCTCAAGCCATCCGAGGTGTATATGACTTTCTTCTTTCTGATGAACAAAATCTGGGATATATTAATAAATATCCTGACGCATCCGAGCTTTATAATGGCAGTGAACAGGACCAACAAGTATGAAGCTGAAGAAAGTGCATCCATCCATCATAAACATATTCCATACATCTCCGGGGGGTTAATAAAGGCCTTCTGAAGTGAAGTGATGCATTTGTGTAAGAAAAATATCCATATTTAACAAGTTATAAAGTAAATATCTAGCTTCTGCCAGACCACCTTCCATATTCAAGTTATGAAGAAAGTGTAAAACTCTCGCAGTTCAAAACACTTACACTATGTCCTATGCCTTCCCTATTCAACTTACGAAAAAAGTAAGTTAAATACGTAAGTTTTTTTCATAAGTTGAATATGGAAGGTGGTCTGGTGGAAGCTAGATATTTTACTTTATAACTTGGATATTTTTCTTACACAAACGCATCGCTTCACTTCAGAAGGCCCCCCCGGAGCCGTGTGGAGTACGTGTATGATGGATGGAAGCACTTTCTTGAGCTTCATACTCATTGGTCCTGTTCACTGCCATTATAAAGCTTGGATGCGTCAGGATATTTATTAATATATCTCCGATTGTGTTCATCAGAAAGAAGAAAGTCATATACACCTAGGATGGCTTGAGAGTAAAGCTCGGGGTCATTTTCATTTTAAAGTGAACTAATCCTTCATCATAACAATCATGAGTTTAATATCGTTCTCTCTCACGTAGGCATCATCGCAGTGGTGATTTTCTCCATCCTCTGCACGCTGGTGTTTCTGGTGCGCCATATGTTCCGTCACAAGGGCTCCTACCACACAAACGAGGCCAAGGGGGCGGAGTCTGCTGACTGCGCAGATGCAGCAATCATCGTGAATGACCCCGCCTTCACAGAGACCATCGACGAGAGCAAGAAGGAGTGGTTTATTTAGCCATGCCCCTTGGGAGGGGCTTCATTCTCTGACATGGATACCCTGAGGGATACGTAAAGAGTTTTTTGAGTAGCCGATGTGAAATGGACACTTGGCAGGTCCTGTTCTGTGCACTGACTGGCATGTCTGTTCTGTAATTATTTTGTATGTAAGCGAGTACAGCACTAGGACTTCTGTAAGATCAAATTCATTTCATGCACACATGACAGGAATATTCAATGGACGACGGTAAAAAAACAACAACAACTGATGCATTTTTATCATTGCAATACTGGTCTGTTAACAAATGCATTTGATGTGTGTTCAGCAAACATGAATGCACCAAATACTCCAATAGCACAACGGAATGTGTACAGAATGCACAATTATGTTTCCGATAATGACATTTGATTGTATTTAACATTTTGTTGTCAGCATCTTCAGGACAATAATATATTGTAGCATGGTAATCAGCCAATTGCATTTCTGAATCATTCATCAATGTTAATGCAGCACTTTTGTATCTCATGGTAAATGTTCTTTACAGTTATCAGAATTCAGTGTTATTTATCTGTCTCTCCATAAGTGCTTGTTCAACCTCTCTGGAAAACATGATAGGCAGTTTGGAGGGTTTTTATAAGGAGAATGCTCTTTAAAACACGAAAACTCTAGATAGAGATTTTAGTTCAGATGTGTTCAGTAGTAAAAGATCACGAATGGTCCATTTGCTCCAATCTCTTTTAATGTGCCTCAAAGGTTCAAGGTTTCTTCTGGCCAAGCATGGATTTTGTGATAGATTTGATGGCCCTTACATGTTAATATAGGAGAAAGATTACTTTTGTGTGTGTGTTCGCAGTTTAATGCACTGCTTATCTGAAATCAGCCGCAGCAACACAAATTTATGTACAAACCATTTTTACTATTGTCTTGATTGTGCTTGGTTAAGTCATATTTTAATTTCTTAACTATGTCTGAATTACGCAAAGGAGCATTTCTGTATTTCTGGCAGTTTATTAACATGGTCTCATAAGAGTTTGCCCTCTCTGCTCATGTGAATCCACTAACAAGAGTATTATTCAACCATCAGATAGATTACAAAACCTGGTTTATAATAAAGCACTACAATAATGTTGCGTTCTGTATGTTTTGAGTTGTTTCGGTAATTAAAGGATTAATTCAAGTTTCCTGATAATTTACTCACCCCCATGTCATCCAAGATGTTTATGTCTTTCTTTCTGCAGTCAAAAAGACATTAGGGTTTTTTATGAAAACATTTCAGGATTTTTCACCATATAGTGGACTTCAGTAGTTACCAACAAGTTGAAGGTCCAAATTGCAGCTTCAAAGGGCTCTACACGATCCTAGCCGAGGAATAAGGGTCTTATCAAGCGAAACAATCTGTCATTTTCTTAAAAAAAATATATATATATAATTTTTAACCACTGTAAAAAAAAAAAAAAAGTTTCAACTTAAAGTAAGTGTTCGTGCTGCCTTAAAATTTTAAGTTTAGTCAACTCAAATATCCATGTTTTCGCTTAGTACAACTTCACATTTCAAGTTGACTAAACTTGAAATTTTAAGGCAGCACAAACACTTACTTTTTTAAGTTGAAACAGTTCTTTTACAGTGTACAAATGTTCACCTTGCACTGCTCTGCGATGCCACGCATTACGTAATCACGTTGGAAAGGTCACGCGTGACGTAGGCGGAAGTACCGCGGTAAGGCGAAAAACGCCATCTCATTTTCTCCTCCAACTTCAAAATCGTCCAACATCATTCTTTTACTTTTTTTTTTTTTTTTTTTTTTTGTAAAGGCCATTTGACTTAGTCTTTGCACATTCACTTTTTAAACACTTGCTCGGTACTTCCGCCTACGTCACGCGTGACCTTTCCAACATGATTACGTAATGCGTGCCGCATCACAGAGCAGTGCAAGATGAGCATTTGTGGTTAAAAAAATAAATAAATATACATATATATATATATATATTTTTTTTTTTCCTTTTTTCTTTTTGACTGAAGAAAGAAAGACATAAACATCACGGGGGTGAGTAAATTATCAGGAAACTTGAATTCTGAACTAATCCTTTAATGTGTTTGAAATTGTCTCCATGCATTACCAGTACATTGTTTGAACACTTAAATGATCAAAATTGTATATTTATTAAGGTTTGTCACTGTCACATTACTTTATGTGATTATAATGTAATGCAATCATTTGTTCTGTTGTTCTTTTTTGAAAATGCTAATAAGATGATGCTCTTAAGATGAAATGTCATTTCATGTTGAGAGTTGTAAAGAAACTGACTCTCCAATAATGAACACATTGCAAATCTCAATAAACTACTGGATTGTTTTTGTAACAAAAAAAGTCATGATTTTTTTTAGGGAATGAGTGACAAACTTTTTAATATAGTCCTCTCATTATGACTTTATTGTGTTGTTAATGATTCTGATCATTATAGTTCATGTTAATCTTAAAGGGGACAAATACTTTCCATCTAAAGTCTGCTTATAATTTTAGTCAAGATTTTTTTCACCAAATATTTTCAGTAAATGGTCTAGGTGAAAGTTTCAATTTCACAAAATTTGAGTATGTCTGCATCAAACTCTTTATTTGGATCCTTTAACACTTTTTTACTGTGACAGTACCATGGTAAACATATGGTCTCAGATAGCATTACAATGGTACGTTGATGGATATATACAAAATAAGATATGATTACCATACAGGCTATATGCCATTCATGACGCATGACACATTTTAGTGAAAAAGCAGCCAGTGAAAATTAGATGCAATTTTCAAATTAAAGTTATACTGACCATTGGATGACAAACAACATTTTTAATAATGTTCTGGTCTAATACATGTTTGCGTGTTAACATTCGAGTTGCACTAAATGCTGTCCAGTGAGATTCGGCTACTCGGTAAACAGAGAACATGTGTGTCCACATGTGCGGTCAAAGTCCATAATAAACTGTTATTCACGTTAAAAAACTGGCGCGGAACCTTCGAGCACAGCCGCTGTTTTCGAGCGGCGTGCACGCTGACGGAGTGTGTCTCTGTTTCCGGAGGGACCTTGTTTCCGTGAGCACGCGCTGACGGAGTTTTTTTCTGTGTTCGTTGTTTCGGCGTTGTTCTTTTTATTTTCTAAGTAAAAAATAAGGATCGCCACATACGCGTCTGATATATAAAAGGGGATATTGTTAATCAGGATCCGGAGTGGTGTTGGAGATTCATGTGTACGTTTGTCGTTCTTTCTGGATGATGGTAAGAGCGCGAGATTAGCCGTTAGCTTTAGCTCTAATCTTGAACACAAACACACACAGTTATAGGCGATAAATAATATATTAATATCACAATTCCTATTGCATTATGTACTTATCTTCTCATGAGTTGTATTAATGGATCTCTACGTGTTTAGAGAGTATTTGTGGGGTGTTTTGAAGTGAGGCCTCATCAGTCAGATTGTGTTTGCCTGAAGCACACACATTTAAGCAACTTTTAATTCTGTGTGGCATTTTTGGATGGAGGGTGAGACCGGTATACAGAAACGTCAGCACTACTTTAAAGCACGAGCACAGCGGTAATTGGAAACAAATGAGTCGCCCTCACTAGCTCTGCTGATGTGCTTGTATATGATGCACTTTGAGCGACCCGACAAAACTAGATCAGTCACATTGAAATGAAGCTAGTTCTCTAATTTTGACATGTCGCTCACTCTCAGTGAAGACAAAGGGTCTCAAAAACATCATGAGGTGAGGGTCAATCAAATGAGAGGGCTGTTATAGATCAGCAGAGATGTGGAGAGATCAGAAATCTGACGAGTTTAGCAGTCATCAGAAGTGTTCAGAGATGGAAAATCAGGACAGAACAAATGTGTTTTGCTTTTTTTTTTTTTTTTTTGACTGAGTTTCATGAACAGGTAACAATTGCAACGTTATATATATATATATATATATAACACACACACACATAATATACACACGCATTTATATAAATACACACAATTTTATGTATATACATATACAATTTTTAATTTTTTTCATGAATGGAAAAATTAGTTTAACCACCCTTTTTGCATCAATTAACTATTTAATATCATATGTATATACATACACATATATCGATAGTATATGTATATTATATATGTATTTATACTATAGATATAATAGATAAAATAATCATGTTTTTATATATATATATATATGTGTGTGTGTGTGTGTGTGTATGTGTGTGTGTATATATATATATATGTATATATATATATATTCGTGTGTGTATATGTGTGTGTGTGTGTGTGTATATATATATATATGTGTGTATATATGTATATATGTGTGTATATATATGTGTGTGTGTATATATGTATGTATATGTGTGTGTATATATATATATAAATATCACACACACACACACACACAGTATGTGTGTGTGTATGTATGTACGTACAGTCAAACCAAAATTTATTCAGACACCTTGAACATTTCATTCATTAATACAATTTATTCAGTATAGTTTTAAAAATGGTAATAAAATATGACACAATCTCAGAGTTAAACTGTCAGAAAAAAATAATCTTAATTATAACACTGAAACAAAACATGGTCAGGTCAAAATGTCTGAATAATTTTTGGTTCCAATTTTTTTATCAATTTTACTGGTAGTCCTCACTTACATAAATGAACTACAGTGTCCTGCACCCACTAGTAAAAATATAAAAAATGTCTGAATAATTTTTGGTTTGACTGTGTGTGTGTGTGTGTGTGTGTGTGTGTGTGTGTATGTATGTATGTATATATATATATATATATATATATATATATGTATGTATATATAATTGATTATATATAACAATTATCTAATTTATCCATTATATCTCTAATAGATGAAATAATAAAAAAAAAGGTAATCTATTAGTATTATATATAATAGATAAGATATCTATTTAATGTTTGTGCTACAAAAACAATTAGAGTGGAAGTATAACATAATTACCATGTTCAGCAGTTCTGCTCTTGTTTTGTAATTAAGTTATTGAAATTCATTTTGAGTCCACTCCAGATGTTCTGCTGTCCCACAGCTGTGGTGTTCTGCCTGAGTAAATCACTGTAAGTCATGATCTAATGGCAGAACGCTGTTAATTTGCTTGGTTACAGCACCGGCTGCATCTCAGAGCTCCTAGTGGAATATTTTCTGTTCCTTGAGTTGTTGCCATGGATACAAGAAGGGAACCCCAGGATATAATGAACAGTAGATTCCATACAAGGAATGTTTATCCCAGGAAAAACTGATGCTGTGTCTTTTTGAGATATATCAGCAGATTCTTCATCTGCTGCAGGTTGCTTGGTTTTCTCTGATTTTTGGACTACACTCAAGAGATTAGTTTGGCGAAATGTGTTTAGTCCTACGTGATTCCATCGCACTGTGTATCTCTCTCTCTTGTGTTCTTCGCAGGTTTCTTTCCTGTCTGTCGCTGTACCCTGAGGGTCCGACCCTCTTCATCCTCCCTCACCGCTTGACCCTATGGAGGAGTAGCTCTTGAGTGACAGGCACAAGACCCAATCAAACATCAGGAGGAGCGTCAGACTCGCAGCGGCAGAGCCGAGAGGAAGAGAGGATGTCGTCTAACCGGACCCAGACCCCTCACGGTCTGAAGCAGATCGGGCTGGACCAGATCTGGGATGATCTGCGGGCGGGAATACAGCAGGTGTACACCCGCCAGAGCATGGCCAAGTCACGCTACATGGAGCTCTACACGTATCCTCAATTGCGATTTAATGTCATTTCTATTTTGTTTGGAAAACTCGTTCTGTGTCTGTTGTGCCCTTAACCTCTTGCTTTTCAGTCATGTGTATAATTATTGCACTAGTGTGCATCAGTCGAATCAGGCCCGCGGTGCAGGTGCCCCCCCGTCCAAACCATCGAAGAAGACCCCCACACCCGGAGGAGCTCAGTTCGTGGGGCTGGAACTCTACAAGAGATTGAAGGAATTTCTGAAGAATTACCTTACCAACTTACTAAAGGTACATTACAAGAATAGACGCGTTTTTAATAGCAAGGCTGCATTTATTTGATTAATATACAGTAAAAACAGTAATATTGTGAAATTTTATTTAAAAAAAAAAACTTTTTTATTAATTTATATTTTAAAATGTAATTTGTTTCTGTGATGTCAAAGCTGAATTTTCAGCATCATTACTCCAGTCTTCAGTGTCACATGATCCTTCAGAAATCATTCTAATATGCTGATTAGCTGCTCAAGAAACATTCACTATAATTATCGTATTATTTTTGTGAAAACTGTGATGAATTGTTTTCTAGGATTCAAAAGAACAGCATTTGTTTGAAATATAATTTTTGCTTGAATTATTTTGTAACATTATAGATGTCTTTACTGTTACTTCTGATCATTAATTTATTTACATTAAAGTATTAATTTCTTTAGAAAAAAATAGCATTAACACCAAACTTTTGAATGGTAGTCTACAGGGCTTGACATTAACACTCGCCAAATACGGTGGATTTTAGCAGTGGCGTGTAACGCAGTCACTCCTACTAGCCACTTTGGCGGGTTAAATTTTATATACAGCCTAAATATTTTTCAACATTTTTCAATTGTAGCATTTTAAAAAGTCATCTGAAATAATAAACTAAGAGCAATGTTGTCAAAAATATCGATTTTTCGATACATATCGATACTGAAATATCTGAAACGCTTCAAATACTCATTTCCACAGAGTAGATACATGACACCAGCTGCGCTTTCTCTCTCTCTCTCATCTCTCCGACAGCGAGTTGACACAAAAAAGTCAAAATGTCAAGCCCTGGTAGTCTATATAGTAGAGCTTTTGTAATATTAAATGGTACTTCAACAAAAGTAATCAATTCTTATTGGTTTGCATTGAGAGAGAATGTATTTTATAGACTGTCAACATTTTGCTAACACTTTACAATAAGGTTTCATTAGTTCAAGATTATTAACTACAGTAGTTTATTAACTACAGTAGTTTAGTTAGCATGGTCTGTCGATGAACAATACTTTTGCAGCCTTTATTAATGTTAATGTTATTTCAACATTTACTTGTACATTTTTAACTTAAGTCAAATTCACAGCATTTAGCCCAAAAGATTCAGTTATGGTACTATTCACTGGGCAGGTGTGTTCAAAACACAGTTGTTTATGACCAAAGTAAGTCTAAATGATTATTATTCATATTTATTTAATAAAATTTGCCTGTAAAAAGCCTACAAATCTAAACGATTCTTAAAAAAAAAAAATAAATATATATTAAGTACCATAAACATTTTGTCCTCAAAAAAAACAAAGTTAGCCAAGGTAAAGAATCTTTCGCTTAAAAGATTCATTCAAAAACACTGGATTAATTTAGGGTGCTTTCACACTAGCACTTTTGGTGCGCACCCAGGTTTGATTGACGTCAAGAGTTCGGTTCGGTTGGATGATGTGAACTCTGTTTTGAACTTGGGTGCGCACCCATGAACCATACCAGAGTCCGCATAAAAAGGGCGGTCCGGGGTACGGTTCATGTGAACTCCGGTACGGTTTGCTTCTGATACGAACACAATTGTACTAAATCAAAATCGAATGAACTGCTGAATTGATGACGTATGATTCTGTAAAACTGTGTTTGTGTGTGTTCTCACTCACTTTCACTTTCAAGCAGAGAGAATGTATGCCTCATTTCTGCTTGCCTTCAGCACAAATGGAGTTCTTTAAAACATTTGCAGTACATTTGCAGCAGATAGACATAAGTGCCAATATGTGCTGATGCTTTCCAAATATCGTGCAGCCCTAAACACAATCCAGCTGAGGTAGGGGGAGCAGTCGAACTCTGGTTTGAACAGGCAGTCGAACTAAGCGTGAAAGCACCCTTAAACTCCCAGTAAATATGCATTTATTTGACTGTTGCCCTCAGGATGGAGAGGATCTGATGGACGAGAGCGTTCTGAAGTTCTACACACAGCAGTGGGAGGATTACAGGTTTTCCAGTAAAGTGCTCAATGGGATCTGTGCTTATCTCAACCGCCACTGGGTGCGCCGGGAGTGTGACGAGGGCCGGAAAGGGATCTATGAAATCTACTCTGTGAGTTTCTTGCTTTTCTTCTGCATTACAGAAAAATTTCAATCTATTTGATGTCTTGTCATTATATGTATGTCATGTGAATGTTTTGTGTGTGTGTGGGTGTTTTTCCAGCTCGCTCTGGTGACGTGGAGGGAATGTTTGTTTCGGCCTCTGAATAAGCAGGTAAGATTGGAAACAGGAAACACGTTATAGTAGGAAAAGTGCTTAATTCTAATGTATTTGGTACCACTTTACAATAAGGTTCATTAGTTAACTACATTAGTTAACGTGAACTAATAATGCACTTATACAGCATTTGTTAATCTTGTTAAGTTTAATTTCAACATTTACTAATACATTATTAAAATCTTGTTAACATTAGTTAATGCACTGTGAACTAACATGAACAATGAACAACTGTATTTTCATTAACTAACGTTAATGAAGATTAGTAAATACAGTAACAAATGTATTGCTCATGGTTAGTTTAATACATTAACTAATGTTCAACTAATGAACCTTATTGTAAAGTGTTACCATTTATTTTTTTGGTACCTTTGTTCTTAGGTCACAAATGCTGTATTGAAGCTGATTGAGAAGGAGAGGAATGGAGAAACCATCAACACTAGACTCATCAGTGGAGTGGTCCAGTCTTATGGTGCGGCATCGTTTTTACATTAGGGCTGCAACTAACGATTATTTGTGACCTGTGCTGGCAAAATGAGTCACAATTTTCAAAATTTAGTTATTTTTTTTATTAAAAAAAAAATAAATAAATATATATATATATATATATATATATATATTATTTTATTAAATTATATAAATTTTTATTTAAACCTTCAAAATGATATGATTTGTTGGAATCAGAAAAAAGAAAGAACTATACCTGTTTGAAGTAGATAGTCAGCAAAGTCAATTTTGAGAAAAATCGAGTCAAAAGTTTTCTGAAGGTTCCGAAACAAAATCATCTAGCATCCATACCTTCAAAATCCCTGATAATAACACCAAATTTGGCACACTCCAAGTCAAAACCCATATCTATAGGAAAAATATATATTCAACTTTTTTACATGATATCTCAATTGTTTGATAACATTGAGACAGACAATATGTTAAGACCTACTATATCGCACAGATCTAATAATGTTACACATCAGATGTTTTTTTTTTTCCCCAACAGTTAACCGTTCATTTAAGACATAACAGATAATGTTTGCGTGAATACTCACCAAGACAGATATTTTGAAATACTGTAATTCTGTGTATATGTGTATATTGGGATCGCGTGCTGTCTGAGGCGTCTTTGTGCGTGCGTGCTTCGGATCTATCGGTCAGCATGAGTTATATCATTTTGTTTACATCAGCGTGAGTTTGAAAATCACATTTCATTGGTTCAGACCCATGCCATTGAGAATTCGCTATGAATATTCGCAGAGTTGGAATACTGCGCTTTAAAACGATACCAAACGTCCTGAGAGGAAGTGCCAGTCATCCAGAAGCGAGCAGAAAAAAAAAACGTCATTTTTCATGGACAAAGCAAGGGTACTCCTCTCAGAAAACGTACAAATAAAGATACTTTTGGGTGTTTAATTGCTATTTAGAGCATTGGGATCGCTAGACAGGGGCTTAATTAACTAATTTTTGTGTGAACCTCAAATTCGACCAAAAGTGACATTTTTAACTTGGTTTGCCTTTAGCTCGAAATTAGCCCGTGCACATTCCGACTCATTTTGCCAGTACGGGTCACAATCGATTAATCTGTTGATTTATTTTTCAGTTAATCAGATGAAAAAACTAAAAATTATTATACATTAAATTACATTCTAAACCTAAAAACAACTGACTGCTTACCATTTTAAAGCAGAAATTAAAACAACAATTAAAAATAAACAAAAACAAAAGCACAGAATGTTAACTTGTATGAGGGGAAAACCTCACATTCACTCATCTGAACATGGTAATTATAATACAATAATGGGCTATACCAACAATAGTGCTTTTACTGTTACTGCTCTCTTAAATATAATTACTTGTGTTATGCTTAATTTCTAAAAAAAAAAAAAAAAAAAAAAAAAATTTAGCAATGTGTGTATTTTAGTCAGAATTATTGTGCTCCTATTCTACTGCACTCTGTCTGTTTGATGCGCATGTGCCCACCGGCAACCGTTCATTGAAGTCTGTGAAGGTTAGCAAGATGCTGATTGTAAGAATATGCAAAATGGAAATACTCGTAGGACTTTCTCACATTTACAGATAAAGATATAACCATAGAAGGTAAGTTATGTGCTGAGGAAAACACATGTCAGAGGCATTAAACAGCTCACGCATCTGTCAAAGCATGACAGGACAAGATGCAGCAGCTCACTCTGTGTCCTCCACTATTCTCTATATGCGTTTTTGGTCCTTAGAAAGGGGTTATTCACTACTGTAAAGCGACGTGACTGGCTGATGGTTTCCAGGGCACAGCACACAGACGCGACTAATCGATAATCAAATTCATTCAAATGTTGATTATTTTCATTATTGATAATAATCAATTATTGTTTAGTTGTTGCAGCCCTAGTTTACATCATGATGGATTTCATTGCTTGTTTGTGATAAAGGATGTTTAGAATCAGTGTTGTTTAGTTCATGGCTCTTTCTGTCTCTCACAGTGGAGTTGGGTCTCAATGAGGACGACGCCTTCGCTAAAGGTCCGACTCTGTCTGTCTACAAGGAATACTTTGAGACACAGTTCCTGGCCGACACCGAACGGTTTTACACGAGGGAAAGCACCGAGTTCCTGCAACAGAATCCTGTCACTGAGTACATGAAGAAGGTGAGGCACAAGTAGCTTGACTTTTTTTTTTTTTTTTTTTTAAGTGCTTGTGTACTTAAATGTGTAGTTGGTGTCAAGTAGGGCTGGATAGTATATTTGCAATTATTTTGTTGTGTGAAATTTAGTAGTAGCATTGTTAAACTGACTTTAAGACCTTTTTTATTTGGCGAGTACCAGTGGGTTAGATTTGGACCCCCTCCATCTTGTGACTTGCGTTCCGTGTATGATAGTATTGTGGGATTTTGATATACGTTTTTGGTAATTGATCGATTTTTAAATTATATTTTTGATAGGATATCGGATAGTTCAGAAAGTCCAGTTCGTTTCCAGTTCTTAATTTTTTATTTATTTCTTTTTTAGCACAAATGAAATGTAAATATTACTGTTTACTGTTATGTATTAATACTGGTATATAAATATCAATAAATAGAATTCTTCCACTTGTTTGTTTAATTTAAACACATGACAAGGAAAAAAATACCTTATTTTTAACTAGATTTTTTACAGTATTTTAATATGCAACTTTTAATCTGCTCTAAAGCATTTTTTTATTATTATTAGTGTTAACAAACTGTTTAATATTTTTATAAAAACTGATACAAAACTGATTTTGGTAAAAAAAAAAAAAAAATTAGATTTTTTTGTTTATTTGTGTTTTTTTTTTTTTTTTTTTAATATATATATTTTATTTATTTTCTTCCTTCAAAAAGTTGAAAAATATGTTTATTATACTTTTGTTTGGCTGTATTGTCCAGTCTTAGATTGAAGCTGAAGTGTTGAGCTGTATTTGTTGTAGGCCGAGGCTCGTTTGCTGGAGGAGCAGAGGAGGGTGCAGGTCTACCTCCATGAGAGCACACAGGATGAGCTGGCCAGGAAGTGTGAGCAGGTTCTCATCGAGAAACACCTGGAGATCTTCCACACGGAGTTCCAGAACCTTCTGGACGCAGACAAAAATGAAGGTAATGAACCACAGTGAAAACTGAATGTACATGAGTCCTTCAAATTAAAATTCTCAACCATTATTTATTCTTTGTCTCCCTGTAGATCTTGGTCGCATGTACAATCTCGTGTCACGGATCACAGATGGATTGGGAGAACTGAAGAAACTTTTGGAAACGCACATTTATAATCAAGGCTTGGCAGCCATTGAGAAATGTGGGGAGGCTGCTCTCAATGTGAGTCTGAATGTAAATCGCCATCTTTGTTTGCAGTGTACATCATGCCATCTGATGCTGAGATCATCATGAGTTCTCCATCATGAGTTTTTAACACAAAAAAATCTTAATATCAAATGAAGATCCACCGCTATGCTCTGGTATCTCTTAAACATATTTTGTTTAATTGTTTGTTTAAAACTCTTAGGAAATAATGTTTCTCAGCAAACGCTTTAGAAGAAAATTAACACAGTCAGCCCTGAGTCCATTTGTCTAAAGCAAATTTTACATTTTTTAATTGCACTTTTATAGTATTTTAACTTGTTACTCAGCATGAAAATAGCCAAGGAAACTGGCATGATTTTAAAACACCAACCAACCATCATGCTTTAGACCTGATGTTTCTGACAATACAACTGACAAGTCAACTGCTTTTTTTTTTTTTTTTTCTTTTCTTATAGGACCCCAAAATGTACGTCCAGACTATTTTGGATGTCCACAAGAAGTACAATGCCTTGGTGATGTCAGCATTCAACAATGATGCTGGTTTTGTGGCTGCTCTTGACAAGGTATTACCATACTGTCTTATATTGACTAATATTTTTCCAGTGATATTCCTCTGAACTTTTCTCTTTTGTAATGTCTCTCAGCCATCTCTCTTTCTACACTCTTTCTTCAAATCTCTTGCTCACTCACTCTCCTCCCCATCATGAGTGAACACGCCCCCTACTGCTGATTAACTATAAGTGTTGTGCTGCTTGGTCCTATTCACTTTAAACAGCATTTCTCAGAAATCACTTACTACATCTTTAAGAAACCATCTGATCAAAGCAATGTGGATATGTTTGCAAGACCTCAGCAATCGGCACTCCACTCAGTCACGTTTATTCATATAGCACTTTATACAACAGATCACTTTAAAGCAGGCAGCTTTACAGTATTACACATGAAAAAACTGTCAGTGTTGCTTTCAATTAGAATGACAACTTTCTACTATAAAGCAACTCTCCAGTGTGTTCATGTATTCACTCGTGTCTCACCTCAACGGACTGAACAGAACAAATGAACCAGAGAAGATTTCCATGTCAAAGAAGAGAACCACACTCACCTATTACAATAATTGCCTTGGACCAGTGGTAGTTCGAAGGTGTTTACCAGCAAGTTCGCTTTGGCAAGCTGTTTCAAACTCCAAACAAACTTAGTTGTGGCCTCATACCTGTTCGTTCTTCGAGTTTGCTTAAAGTATATCAGGGCCTTAAATGGTTGAATCTTACAAAACTAACCCATCCATCTAAAAGAAAAAAGGAATAATAAATGAACATTTTGCATATAGAAATTAAGCCTGTATTTAGCACTATTTGTTGCTAATAGCTTTTGGATATTGAAAGCATTCAAGCATGTATTTTCTCTGTGTTTAGGCTTGTGGGCGCTTCATCAATAATAATGCTGTTACCAAGATGGTTCAGTCCTCCAGCAAATCTCCTGAACTACTGGCCAGATACTGCGACTCTCTGCTCAAGAAGAGGTGCGTTTTTAGTTGTCTCTCTGTTGTAAATGAGTTTACATCTCTGTGCTGGATCTAATCAAACCTCTGTCTGATATTGCAGCTCCAAAAACCCAGAGGAGGCAGAACTTGAAGACACTCTGAATCAAGTGGTCCGTTTTATGTTATCAGATGATTTGTGATTGCCAAAACATTCTCCATATCTGTTTTGTCTGTATTGATCTTTTTTTCTCATTTGTAGATGGTGGTGTTCAAGTACATTGAGGACAAGGACGTGTTCCAGAAGTTCTATGCGAAGATGCTGGCCAAGCGTCTGGTCCATCAGAACAGCGCCAGCGATGACGCAGAGGCCAGCATGATCTCCAAACTAAAGGTGCAAGAGTTCTTCCACAGCTTATGATAATACAAACAGTTAAAATGATCTATAAAGCTTAAAGGGTTAGTTCACCCAAAAATGAAAATTCTGTCATTAATTACTCACTCTTACGTCATTCCACACCTGTAAAACTTTCGTTCACCTTCGGAACACAAATGAAGATCTTTTAAATGAAATCTTTCTGTCAACACAACTACCACTATCACAACTACCACTTTCAAGCCCCAGAAAGGTAGTAAAGACATCATAAAAGCAATCCATGTGACTACAGTGGTTTAACCTCATTAAAAAAAAAAACATAATTTACAACTTTTTACAAAACCAAGTGTCAGTTGTGTAGGCTGTCAGTGGAGGGACAGAGATTTCATTAGAAAGATCTTCATTTGTGTTCCGAAGATGAACGAAAGTCTTACGGGTTTGGAACGACTTGAGGGTGAGTAATATAATTACAGAATTAAATTTTTTTTTGGTGAACTAACCCTTTAAATTTCCTAAAATCAGCACCAGATATTGTATTATTGCTCTTTGATTTACAGCATCTCAGATTTTAAACTTCAGTTGCAAAAATGCAGAACAGAGTTGGATTAATTTCCGTGAATTATTCATTGAAACTGTTTCAATTAATCATTTCATTGTCTGATTCAACAATTCATGTGTCATCAGAAGTGTTCACTTAAGTCCATGTGCTGCATTTACATAATTTAAATTTAGTAAAAATATGTAGGTAAATATTGCCCATTTATTATTAGCCTATATATTGTTATATTACTGAACACTGAAAATGATTAAATATCATATATATATAAATTTGTATAAAAACAGGTTTTGATTATGTATTTTAACTGGATTTTTTTTTTTTACTATTTGCCTTTTTTTGGGCAGTGCTGACTGTTTATGACTATTTATGCATTTGGTGGATGCTTTTATCCAAAGCAGTGTTATTTTACTATTATTTATATACTATTATAGTTTTTTTTTTTTTTCAGTATTTTGTTATAATAATATTTTTAAATAATAGCTTTTATTTTCATATTAACATTTCTTATTGTAATTTTAGTTTAGTTTTGGTGCTTTTTTTTTAATATTATTTTAATTTTCTATTTAGCTTTAATTTATTTAAGTTTTAGTAATTTATTTCATTTGGTGGTTTTATGCTTTATTTCAGCATCGTTTCAATTAACAAAAACAGTTTGTAATAGTTTTAATTTTAGTTAACAATACCAACTCTCATCCAAACTGACTTAAGCCCTAGTGGTGTCATTGTGCTTTTTAGGCCCGGTTTCACAGACAGGGCTTAGACTAAGCCAGAATTAGGCCTTTGTTCAATTAGGACATTTAAGTGTCTTTTATGAATGTACTTTAGAAAAAAACAATACTGATGTGCAAAAAAAAAAAAATGGCACTGACATATTTTAAGATACGTCAGTGCAAGTTGCTTTAAGTTAAAACGGCTCAAACATGTATTTTAGTCTAGGACTAGCTTAAGCCCTGTCTGTGAAACCAGGGGTTAATGTTCTTGTAATTTAGTTCACTGCATATGCCATCATCAGTGTTAGTGTCTAACACTGTTTGGTTTGTCATGTTTAGCAAGCGTGTGGCTTTGAATACACATCAAAACTCCAGCGGATGTTCCAGGACATCGGAGTCAGCAAAGACCTCAACGAACAGTTCAAGAAGCACCTCACAAACTCCGAGCCTTTAGACTGTAAGGATGAGCTTCTCTCTGTTCTGCTGCAGTATCAGATACTGTCATTTGTGGTTATGAATTTTGTGTTGTTTTCTAGTGGACTTCAGCATCCAGGTGTTGAGCTCAGGTTCATGGCCCTTCCAGCAGTCCTGCACTTTTGCTCTGCCGTCTGAGGTAAAAATACGATTGTGTTTGTATGTAAATGAATTGGTTTTGGTCTTTTCATGGTTTTTCTAAATCAATTATCTGTCTTTTCTGATGCAGTTGGAGAGGAGCTACCAAAGGTTCACAGCCTTCTACGCCAGCAGACACAGCGGCCGCAAGCTCACCTGGCTTTACCACCTGTCCAAAGGAGAACTGGTCACCAACTGCTTCAAAAACCGCTACACCTTACAGGTACAACACGATATGTCACTTGAAAGCTCCATACACTACCATTCAAAAGTTTGGGTTTGTTGTTTGTACTTTTGAAAGAAGTCTCTTATGCTCACCAAGATGCATTTATTTGTTCAAAAATACAGTAAAAACAGTCATACAGTGAATTATTATTAAAATTTAAAATATATATTTTTTATTTGAACGTTTTAATGAAAAGTTGAATTTTCAGCATCATTACTCCAGTCTTCAGTGTCACATGATCCTTCAGAAATCATTCTAATATGCTGATTTGCTGCTCAAGAAACATTTTATTATTATTATCAATGTTGAAAACAGTTGCTTAATATTTTTCTGGAATCCATGATACATTTTTTTTCAGGATTCTTTGATTAATAGAAAGTTCAAAAAAAGCATTTATTTCTTTCATATGATTTCTTTAAAAAAAACAACAACATTAAAACTGTAGTGTAAATTTGCACTAACATAACAGAGTTGTGTTTCTGTAGTTTTGTGGAATAGTGGAATTGGTTCATTTGGTTCAATTAAATTAATTGTATTTAAATAACCCAATTTTTTGAATAATTTATTTAAATGGTGCGTGATTATTCATTAGACTGTTCGTGTGTGTCCATGCAGGCATCTACGTTCCAGATGGCCATTCTACTGCAGTATAACACAGAAGACATTTATACAGTCCAGCAGCTGACTGACAGCACGCAGATCAAAATAGTAAGTAAACAAAAGAGGACTTGGTACAATAAGCCTAAAACCAAATCTAGATGTTAGTCAAATTTTTTTAATTGGTGCACTAACAGCTTTTTTTATATATATTTTAGGACATACTGGTGCAGGTTTTGCAAATATTATTGAAATCCAAGTTGCTGGTAAGCAATTTTTGGACTTGATTCAAAATAATTAGATGCTTGCAAAGTCAACATGAAATCACAATTTACCCATTTTTATTTTTATTTTATTTTTTTCTTTAATTTAAACTGCCACTTTTTAAATAATTTTCATTGGACTTTCTGATGGAAGACTTGCATTTTTTTTTTTTCTCAAAAGCTACATTTCACATATGTAAAATGGGTTGTGAATGCCATTTCATGATGACTTGAACACAAGCTAATATTTATGATAGTAGTATATTTGCAGATGTTTTCAGTTGTAATAATCACTGCCTCTATACAGGTTTTAGAGGACGAGAACGCAAACGTTGATGAAGTGGAATTCAAACCCGACACCCTCATAAAACTCTTCCTGGGCTATAAAAAGTAGGTCCTCTCATCTTGCAAACAACAGCTACAAATCTATAATTAGTGTTTTACATTTTGTGCTTTTCAAATCATGCAGAGTAAAAGCATTTGTGAATATTGATGGCTGATGCTTTTTCTCCCCAGTAAAAAACTGCGAGTGAACATTAATGTGCCAATGAAGACTGAGCAGAAACAGGAACAGGAAACAACCCATAAAAACATCGAGGAGGACAGGAAACTCTTGATTCAGGTATCCATGTTTTCCACACTGCTTAAATATATTACTGTTCAAAAGTTTAATACCCATTATACCCATTATATCCATTATATGTCTATAATGGGTAATATTTTATGTATTTGAGGTCTGAGATGTGGCAAACTATATTGCTGTCTAATCAGCAAATATGGTCTTAAATATCCTGCATAGTACTTCATCTTTCATAACATGAGATTTTAACCAAATGTTGATTTTGGTCAAATGTTGCAACAATGTTATTTTTTTTTTTTTCATGAAAAATTACGGTTTTGGACATATAGGGTAATAAAAAATAAATGAAAAAATCCCTTAAAGTTACTACAAATGAGCATGTAAAGCAAATAACTTTTTAAAAAAAATTCTGCGCACAGCATGTCCCCGCCCCGTGCAATGTTCTCTCCTTTTTTCCCCCTTACTTGTTTGCATCCCTGCCCTCTAAAAAGGGTCTAGAACCACCCCTGGTTTAGGTTAACTTATGACAAATTTATATGACTGTTAAATGCTGTTTAAAGGTGGCATAAATGCATTTACACACCAATTTTAACTGCATTTTGTTATACAAGAAGCTTAGGCATAAAGAGGCATAATTTAGTCTGGCTTATTTTAAATTTAGCTAGGTTTTTAATTTCGTGTAGAGAATGGATGTTGAGTGTTATCATTGGTGTCTGAAAACAGATTTAAATGGTCTTTATACAGATTATCATTTCATTCATTTTCCACTGAATTAAGAGTGCTCATTTGCTCTAGAGGTGTCAATCATATTATGTGTTCATAACTTTTGCACTTGCGAATGACAACTTTATTTCCTTGTTCTGAGTGCAACTGAGAGAAACATTTCTACAGATGAAACATGAAGCCAAATAAATATCCGATTACAAAGATATATGTTCTTTAGGTGTTTTTCATGCGGCTCTGGTATTTTTTATTTTTTTTATAACAGTAAAGAATGGGAAATGCTAAGCAGGGGTAGCATTCAGTTTATTATAAAACACTACAAATAATGCACGTCTGCCCATTATTTCATCAAAATCCACTTTAGGTCACATTTGGAAGTTATCACACACAACGCAACGGACAAGGTTAAAGCCAAATGGGAAAACCTATGAGATATATATATATATATATATATATATATATATATATGAGGAAAAATGTATTCTTGGTCAGCACCACATATCGTGCAGGTGTGAATTAGCTGAAGGCAATCAATTGCTGAAAAGCTCCATTCGTTGACGATTCGCTTACCTTTATTGCGTTGTGCTCAGTGTGAAAGGGCCTTTATTTGAATTTTTATGACCATTTTCCTCCATTTCTCCAGTCTGTTTTTTGCTGTCTGATCAGTTAATAAATCAACAGTGATTTTTAGAAATCTCAGCTGATATTATTTTCAGTTCATTTGACTTATTGAAAATGAATGAAAGCTTGTTTCTGCCACCGAATAAAAAAAAAAAAATTAAATAAAAAAGGTGATTGCGACTTTTCATCTCACAATTCTGACTTTTTTTTTTCCACAATTGTGAGTTATAAAGTCAGAATTGAGAGATATAAAGTGCAATTCTGAGAAATAGTCACATTTGTGAGGGGGAAAAAAAAAGTCAGAATTGCAAGACAAACTCATAATTGCGAGGGGGGGGAAAAAGTCGGAATTGCAAGATAAAAAGTTGCAATTGCCTTTTTTTATTCAGTGGCTGAAACAATCTTCCATAAAAATGGAAGGTCAAAACTGAGTGCATTGCATTGTGGGATACAGCATCACACGTTTTGACAATTGTAGTAGGTCTTTTAGTAGATTTTCTGGGTATTCCGAAAGTGTACTGCAAAAAAAGTCTAAGTATTATAGTGAGGTGTGTTTGAATCGCATGCTAAGTTTAGATGTGTTCCTCTTTGTGCAGGCGGCCATAGTGAGAATCATGAAGATGAGGAAGGTTCTGAAGCATCAACAGCTTCTGGCGGAGGTTCTGAACCAGCTCTCATCGCGGTTCAAACCCAGAGTCCCCGTCATCAAGGTCAGTTATTCCTCTTCTACAAATCTAGTCTGGTTATCAGAAATGTATATCATACTCATACTTGCTTTGGTTCGTCTTTTGCAGAAGTGCATTGACATTCTCATAGAGAAAGAATATCTGGAGCGGGTGGATGGAGAGAAGGACACCTACAGCTACTTGGCCTAAACATTTCTTCACTCCTCCATGTCTTTACTGTCTGTCTCTCTCTCACTCTCACTTTTTTTAAGTTGTCTCTCGGAAATAAATATCATTCCTCTTGATGTTCGGCCTGTGTTGATGGGAATGTGAGAGTTTAAAAAGGAAAAGGACTAACAGAAGAGGAGTGTGTGTGTACGCCAGTGAATGTTAATGTGCGAGAGATAGACTTTACTGTTGCCCTGCATACGGACAGACTGCATTCGAGATGTACATACAAACAGAGACCTCGAGCTTTAATCTCGCAAAATAAAACATTGCCGGTTTTAAAAACCCAATCAGAAATAAACCCTACACATTAAGCATGCTATTGCCTATCAGCGTTTAAATGAAGAAAAAAATGAACAAAGATACATTGAAATCTTAGCAAATAGGGGCTTCAGAAATGTTTTAAGAGAAGAAAGGAAATCATTTAGGAAAAAGGTGCAATTTTAGCTGCACATCCCGAGGAGGAACGAGTTGGACAGGTTTGTAGACGTGTACTCTGCATTGTTACCTGCTACCTGAAAAACCATTTGTATAGTGTGGTTCACTTTTTTAAATGTGTGTTAAATAAAAGAATTAAAAGTTTCTGTATGTATTTCTGATGCTGTGGAATCACTGCGTGAAGCAAATAAGACCATGTTCTGATTATTCATAAATTATGGATGTTTCATTTTTATCTTTCCATATGGCCTGACACTAAAGTAGATGAAATGAAAGATCTTCAACATCAAACGACATGTTATATTTCTATTAGTATTTTATGAGGGTTGTCATTTTTGATTGTAGTGGCTACAGTTATTTCAAGCAAAAAAAAAAAAAAAAGCACAATATATAATGCATTTAATATTTTTTAAAAAGAACTGCCAATGAAGATGAGCCAAATGGTTTTTTTTTTTTTCTTGGTTAATTGAAAATATATTTTCACTGCAATGTGTTTAATATGAACTAAATATATTGCCAAATTTATGGTGTTGATTTAAATATGCTTTAGAAATGGTGGGATACAGTAAATTTGGTGTTGTAGCTACATTTTATGTTAGATAATAGTTTGCCTGACACCTTATGAAATTATCACAACAAAACATTGGAATGGGACAGCAAAATAGCGATACATCAATGACAGAACTTTTCAATGAATTGTGTTTACAAAACGTGTTTGAATGATTCAGTTAGCTCACTCGCTTCAACTCATTTGTCTTTCAGCAGCATGTTTGCTGGCAAAGAATAATCCTTTTAAGGGGTGCAAAAAAGGATCTCAGAAGTAGAAAAATAGGTAAAATGCATTTTTTTTTAAATTATTTGTTAATTTTATCATACCAATTAATTGAGTTAACTGGAGACTCGCTCCGACGAATCAGTGAGTTGTTGACTCGCGCGCAAATCGTTCAGTGAAATGCGTAAACTAATGATTCTTCACGAATTGGACGTGTTTTGGAGGCGGTTTCGATTTCTTCTGTTAAAAATAACTAACGAAATGTTTTTTATGAAGCTTAGTAGAGTAAAAAGTAAAGTAAAAGTTATATGGAAGTACTCTGTAGAGAACATTTTTTTAAGTATCTGTACTGTGATTTAGGCTACTGAAACCGACTAACGCCCCCTGTAGGAGGACAGATGTCTGTACAACAGAAAGGATATTCGCTATGAATATCCATGTATGGCACGTCGTTTAGTCGACGTAATGGCGCATGTATATGATTGGGCGGCTCATTACCGTGTACAGGTGTGTGTCAGCTGAGCGCGTGCCTGATGGAGCCCGGACCTGAAGCTGCGCCCGCGGGCGTGCAAGTGCGCGATGAGCTGTCCGAGAAGTGTCAGAAGTTATTTCTGGAGTTCTTGGAAGAGTGAGTGTATTTGGTTGCAGTACTTTTATATGAAGAGCTAAATTAACTTAACTTATAAAACGTGTCTACTTGATCAGGTTTCAGGATAAAAACGGCGATGCTTTGTATCTGTCTGACGCGCAAGAGCTGATCAGACCTGAGAGAAACACGCTGACCGTGAGCTTCAGTAACATCGAGCACTACAACCAGCAGCTCGCCACCACCATTCAAGAGGAATATTACAGGTGAACAGTAACAACAGCTGTCTTATTACAATATTATTTATCTCCAAAAAACATTGATATGCAAATTAGACAATCATTAGATAGGCCTATGCGAAAAATGCATGCATTAAATTACTTATAACTTACAACAACCCTATACAAAAAAGTAATGTGGCAGTACTATGTAACAGTGATGTCAGATATTACCATGTATTATTAATTATTATATACCATGGTATAATCATGGTAGTACTATGGTACTTTGTGTGCTTTAGGAGCAAATGTTTTTACAAGACAGACTGCCTTATCCA
The DNA here is from genome assembly GCF_019924925.1 of Ctenopharyngodon idella. Lineage (NCBI taxonomy): Eukaryota > Metazoa > Chordata > Actinopteri > Cypriniformes > Xenocyprididae > Ctenopharyngodon > Ctenopharyngodon idella. Next base: position 38,313,381 of record NC_067221.1, on the reverse strand, counting down.
TTCTTAATTTCATATATTTAAAAATTCTTCAGTTGACTGGGAATACAAATGTTTTCCCATGTTTGTTAAATCAACGTATTGCTGTATTATTGGGGAATGTTCATTTGTTGAATGAATCCGTCATCAGTTTGCTGCAGTCTTATATTAAGCTCATATTATCTGTCCTAATGTTTTTTCAGGGTTTACCCGTTTCTCTGCAGAGCAGTTCGCCACTTTGCCAGAGATCATGGAAATATTCCACCATCCAAAGAGTTTTATGTGGCTTTTTCAGAATTTCCATCTAGGCAAAAGTAAGTATTTCTGTTTTGTAGGATTTGACCTTTAAATAAAGCCCTCCTACCACTTTAAAGTGTTCATATCATGCTTATAGTTCCATATATTTCTATCATTTGCACTTTTTTTTTTATTTCAATTAAATTTTACACCCTCTTTTTGACCCTTACAGTAATATAGTAAAATATACATCTGTATGAAGATGTCTGTATGTGCTGTAAATTGCTTCTGTTATTATTGGCTAACCTCTTTGCATGTGAAGTGAGTAACGTCACTCGCTCTGTGCTTTCCAGGATCCGTGAGCTCTCCACCGCCCGCATCGGCACTCTGTTACGCATCAGTGGTCAGGTGGTGCGAACCCACCCCGTTCATCCAGAGCTGGTCAGCGGCACCTTTCTCTGTCTAGACTGTCAGTCTGTCATCAAAGATGTGGAGCAGCAGTTCAAATACACACAGCCGACTATCTGCAAGAACCCTGTGTGTGCCAACCGCCGCCGCTTCATGCTCGACACCAACAAGTCACGCTTTGTTGACTTCCAGAAAGTAAGAATAAGGGCTGTTTTGACTCTTTCCTACAGTTTGCAGTTACAGCTACCAAACTTTCAGAAAACATCCAAAATAAAAGAATGAAAACTTTTAATTAATTATAACGTGTTAATAAAAAAAATTGAAGTTAGCAGCTTTTAGTGGCCGTTTTCTTTGAATGAGGTTTTGCTCTTAAAGCAAATCCAGCAGGATGCCATGTTTCATAGTCTCCTAATTTTACATTTTCCTTAAGTGATGTTGCTAATAATTGTTGTTTTATTTTACAGGGCACAAAGCATATTTATTTACATGCATGATGTGTTTCCTTAAAGCTGGTAGTGTTGCCAAATTTTCTACTCCCTGCCAAATTATTACCCCCCTCTTTGAAGTCGCCACCTTATTGCCTTATCCTAACCCCACCCCTAATACTAAACCTACCAATACTAGGTGGGTAATAATTTGGCGAGGGTAGGAATTCGGCACAACACCAGCATGAAACGGAAGTTGCGAATATTCTAATGTATATCCAAATGAAATGGCTTCTCGAAAAAGAAAAATGTAGGGTGGGACTTGATTTTGTCCATGGGGAATTGATTGGGTGGTTGTGGTTTGATATTGGTTGATCTCATGTGAGTGACAGGTTGCCCCACCCTCGCCCCAGTAAAAATGTAATCAGAGAAGAGATGTCACTGTGAGAGGGAGGGAAGTTATTTTGTTTAAAAATTACGAGGGCACGTGATTTAAAAAAAAAAATTTGTACAGATAAATCATTTATAATAACTGCAAAGAATTTTCCATTTTGATTTCATGGTGACTTTAAATAGTTTAAATATTTTGTTAATCAACCTTTAGTATATCTAAAAATTTCCAACCACTGAGTTGCTGATCAAAAAACGTCAGTAGCACTTTATGCGAATTTAAATTGCTATATGCACAGTACGGGACGCCATTACGCATTTTCTGAAAGAGTACTGAATCTCCTGATCAAAACACAGGCGAAGAAGAAGCAGAAACAAGCGATAGCATATGTAAGCAGATGCATATGTAAAATAACGCGATCATCAACATTAAACAGCATATAAATCAAAACTGTCTAACGTTACTGAATGAGATGTTGACCCAGGATGAGCTACAGGACTGAAGCTTTGGGGTGTTGATGGACTCGATCTACTCCATCTATGTTTTGATTATCATTCTGAATCCGATCCAGAAGTAGTCTTTGACAAAATGCGATTTTCGCAGCTTTTTGCTCAAAATATTGCTTTTAAAAGGTTAAAAGCAGAGGGTATATTTCGATATATTGCATGTTTAGATATTCAACCAACAAAATATTCTGGGGGCTATGAAGATTTTGTAAGAAAATGATCAAATTCTGGCAACTTTTTCAAAAACACTGGTGGGGAAGGAGTTAAATAGTTAAAGTTCAGTTTAATTTTCTAGACAAATTCTCATATGCCATATTTGCAAGTATTCATTTCATTAGCCTTTTCACATGTAATTTTGTCTGTGTAAATATTGAATGGTACATTATAATCTTCATTGACTATCTAATTGTTCTAAATGGGCTGGTGTGCTGTATGTTGATGTATGGGTAGTTTATCCTGAACCTGCTTGACTTCTTCAGGTGCGCATCCAGGAGACGCAGGCAGAGCTGCCGAGAGGCTCCATTCCCCGCAGTGTGGAGGTGATTCTGAGGGCGGAGGCCGTGGAAACCGCACAAGCAGGAGATCGCTGTGACTTCACCGGCACACTGATTGTTGTGCCTGATGTGTCCGCCATGGCACTCGCTGGTTCTGTTCTATTTTTTTTTTTATTAATGCAATACAGATTTTATAAAATGTGTAGAGTATGTCTAAAATTGATGGGTCTGTCTTTACTGTATGAAAAAACCAAAACAAAAGGGAAGCCATTTGCCCACATGTAGTATTTTCAATCATGTTGGAATATTTCTTATCTTTATAGGCACACGAGCAGAAACCAGCAGCAGGGTGACGGGGAAGGAGGGCTTTGAGGCCGATGGCATTCAGGGGCTGAAGGCTTTGGGTGTCAGAGAACTCTCCTACAGACTGGCCTTCCTGGCTAACCATGTGGCCCCAACTAACCCACGGGTAAGACACACATTGTAGCAGATATGCGTTGCTTTGTATACACCAATGAGCCAAAACATTATGACCACCTGCCTAATATGCTGTTGCCAGAACAGCGCTCACCCGCTGAGGCATGGCCTCTACAAGATCGCTGAAGTGGTCCTGTGGTATCTGGAACCAAGACAATAGCAGCAGATCCTTCAAGTCCTGTAGATTGTGAGGTGGAGCTGCTGTGGATTGAACATGTTGGTCCAGCACATCTCACAGATGCTCAGTTGGATTGAGATCTGGGGAATTTGGAGGCCAGGGTAACACCTTGAACTCTTCATCATGTTCTTCAAACCATTCCTGAACAATGTGTGCAGTGTGAAAGGGTGCATTGTCCTGTTTAAAGAGGCCACTTCCACCAGTGAACACCATTGTCATGAAGGGGTGTACCTGAATGTTTAGGTAGGTGGCACGTGTCAAATTTACATGTACATGAATGGCTGCACCCATTCCAGCAGAACATTGCCCAGAACATCACACTGAATTGTGTGTTGTGACTCATTCCTCCCATAACCATCATTAAAATTTTGAGTGACTTGTGCCACAGTAGACCTTCTATTGGCTTGGACCAGACGGGATAGCCTTCGTTGGCATCAATGAGCCATGGGCACCCAACACCCTGTCACTGGTTTGTGATTTGTCCCTCCTCGGACCACTGGTTGTAAATTCACCACTGCTGACCTGGGAGCAATCCACAAGCCTTGGCGTTTCAGAGATACTCTGACTCTGTCGCCTTGCCATAACAATCTAGCCCTTGTCAAAGTCGCTCAGATTTATTCCTGCCCATTTGGTTGAATTGATTGTCTGCTTACCATCTAATCTACCCAGACCTTAATATGTGGCCTTGTTAGGAATGGATAAACGATATTCTCTTTACCTGTGGCTGGTCATAATGTTTTGGCTCATTTGTGCATATTGCCTTTTTAAAATGTTTGCTGCCAACTGATTTAAAAAAAAACCCATTAGTTCTGAATTTTTGGGATTAACATTATACATCCCACATTTAGCTTAAATTAAAAAAAAATATATATTTTATTTTCATTTTATTTAAAAGTCAAGGGCATCTAGTGAATTAAAAGAAAAATGTAAAACAATTCTCACTAGTCCACAGCAGTCCACCTGCTACAGCCCTAATGTCATTAATTTAAGGTCATTATATAGTGATGCACAAAAATTTCAGCTACCGGAAATGTTCAGCAAAAATAGCTAATAAAATACATTTTCCAAAATACAATGACAGAAACCGTGTCTATTTGCTGCACATAATTTGGATAAGCTACAACAGGTAAAGATGTCAGGAGCGTGGACGCACTTTACCATGGTCAAAAAGTATGCTAAAGTTAGTGTTGTGGCAAATTTGATGTCTCCGTGTCCCTTCAGTTCTGGTCTCAAAGAAAAACTCTGAGTCGAAGTTCCAGGTCCCAGGAGTTATTGACAAGCAACAAAGTGAGATGCCAGCTCCACATCTGAATCTCTTGCAAGGGCACAGTTTTTATACATTTTTCTTATCTGTTAAAACAGTGTAAGATCCACCCATACAATTCTCTTCCATGATCTCATTTACAGGTGCTCTCCTCCCTTTCTCTTCCTGGAGTCTCCCAAGTACTCCCCAACATTTTTACCAGTCACTTTTCCAATTAAACTGCAGGTGTTGCTTATGCAAGAGATAATTCTCTTTGTAAGAGTTGCCGACTGCCAACTAGTCTACATCTTTTGACTTTATCTCTTATGGGCCTTCTGCCAATTGATGGTCAACCCTTTTCCCATTGGCCAAATGAAACATTGTATCAAAACAGTCAACACTCCCCGGAGGCAAGAAGCCTTCATGTGACACCCTTAATAATGGTCTTATTCATTTCACAGCCACCTGTTGTCTGGTGGAAAATTACCAACAAAATATGCTTAGTGGCTAAGTTAACTTCTCAGCCACATCTGACCCTTATAGTCACATAGGCCAAGAGGCCTCAAAACAGTTCTAGCTTTTATAGTAAGCAGACTAATTCTACAATTGTTTTCTATAGGATGGATAAAATATTTCATCATTAGCAATATGTAAAATTTGGCAAAAATACTCGTTGCTGAAGAACTTTACTAGGACTAGTATAACTTTTCACCTGATAACACGACACCCTGAAAACATACTGAGTTCTGTTACCCAAAATTATTTACTCAGACTTTATTTTCAGATTTAGTTTTTCGCAAATTTGTCACATTTCTTTAACTTTGGCAGCCATATTAATATTTTTCTTGTTTTCTTTAAACCTTCCATCTACTGTATACCACTTGTCAGTTTTGTGATAGATTCCGTGTTTGTTATTGCAATGTTTTTAGTTTGGAGGGAAGGAGCTTCGTCAGGAGGATCAGACAGCTGAGAGCGTGAAGAACCAGATGACCGTGCAGGAATGGGAGAAAGTGTTTGAAATGAGCCAAGACAAGAATCTCTATCACAACCTCTGCACAAGTCTCTTCCCCACCATTCACGGTGCTTGCCGGTCATTTCTCAATGATCAGTGTTGTTCATTGGTTATAGGATGTTGTATTCACCTTTTTTGCAACTAAGTTGTAAGGTATTTTCTGTGAGTGTGCGAGACTTCTGATTCATTGGCAACTATAGGTAAATAAAGTGCAGTAAACACTAGAACAGGATGTGCTGCAAACCAGTGTTCATGATTACGTTATAAATTAAAGTATGATAACAAATACCAGTTTGCAGCATAACGAATTTTTGTACAGCTAAAATAACTGTAAGTGGATGATGGTTACAAATGGCCATACCTACTCTTACATTAAAAATAAGTTGAAAAGGAAAGATATTAAGAGGTTGAGGCAATTAGTATTAACTTGAGTTAGTTAACTTGATTTCCTTGCTCACTTCTACTACCTTTTTTTTTTTTTTTTTTTTTTTTTTAAAAGAGTTATCGCCAGTTTCTTCATGTCTTTCTGTTGAACTGCCATCTGCTAGACAGCTTGATTAATAATCATTTTTGGTTTTTGCAGGTAATGATGAAATTAAACGTGGGATTCTGCTGATGTTATTTGGTGGTGTTGCCAAAACGACCATGGAGGGGACGTCTTTACGTGGTGACATCAACGTGTGTATAGTTGGAGACCCGAGTACATCTAAGAGCCAGTTCCTCAAGTAAATATGATGTGTGAGAAGCACTTTCTCTGACCGTTTAAACCTAAAATACATTGGAGTATCTAATGGCTGGATGGGGGGGATGTATTTGTGTTTTTTCCCTCAGGCATGTGGAGGATTTTGCCCCCAGAGCAGTGTACACCAGTGGTAAAGCCAGCAGTGCCGCCGGTCTGACTGCTGCTGTGGTCAAAGACGAGGAGTCGCATGAGTTTGTCATTGAAGCAGGAGCCCTCATGTTGGCTGATAATGTATATTTGCCCATTTTAAATTAATTCCTATTGCTTATACTTGGAGGATGGCTGTTTTGACCAGTAAGCAACCACCTCTAACATCTTGGCAGAATAAAGCGCTGCAGTGATGACGTGTTTTTGTTGGCCAACCCGGAAGTTGGCATCACCCTGGTTCACTCGTCAAAAACCCAATATGATTTTTACATTTGGCTTTTAGATTATTGTAGAAAATAAGCTCTGACACCAACAAAAGCTTATGATTCTTAAGTTTTGTTCATCATGATAATCTTCACAAATTATCACAGCTTTTATGAATTGTTGCCTATATACAATCACCAGAAGTAAAAGCTAAACGTATGCTATAAACAAACGTCACATGACTTCAACATCACCACCATTAAGCTTCCAAAACTTTCAGGCTTTATTTAGACATTTTCTCTGAAAGTTTGAGTTAGAATAGTTTGCTAGAGTGCAATTACAAACACAGTGAGGCTGCGAAAGAGGACTAGTGAGTAGATGAGTTTACCTGTTCAGTGTGATGTTTAATGTCCCCAACAACCTCTATAGTCCCATTTAGCCAACTTGTTAACAACAACCTTTTTCAAGACAAGTAAATGCTTTAAAAAAAAAAAAAGCACAAGAGGGTTTTACTGATGTATTTTATGTTGTTGAATAAAACCTGTGAAAATATATTGAGACCTTATTTCAGGCATTTAACCAAAAACTCATTGACTTCAGGATGATTGAACCTGAAGTTATAAAACGCTCGTTCGTTTCTAGGTTTTGGCCTTCAAAAATACATCATCCCTGCAGCGCTCTATAGCAATGATCAGACAACCTCCCAGAAAGAGTCTTCAGAACTCTTCAGAAAATCTAATACTATTTAATGTCGTGTTTATAGGGGGTTTGTTGTATTGATGAATTTGATAAGATGGACCTTAAGGACCAGGTGGCAATCCATGAAGCCATGGAGCAGCAGACCATCTCCATCACAAAGGCGGGCGTTAAGGTGTGCGTTCCTCTGTTGGGCATGTCTGTTGTCGAAAAGCATTGTCCGTTTAATCTGTAATCCACCTTATCTAACCCTTTCTGTGTTCAAGGCCACTCTGAATGCTCGCACATCCATCCTGGCTGCTGCCAACCCCATAGATGGCAGATATAACCGTGCCAAGTCTCTGAAACAGAACGTCAACATGTCGGCACCTATCATGTCCAGATTTGATCTTTTCTTCATACTGGTGGATGAATGCAATGAGGTCAGATAACATATCTTTTCTTATGTTAGATGTACACTGCTGTTAATAACAAGATTTTGAGATTAAATAATTTTTCTTTACATTCAGCAAGGATGCACTAAATTGATCAAAAGTGACAGTAAAGACATAATAATATAATATTACAAAAGATTTCTATTTCAAATAAATGCTGTTCTTTTCAAAGAATCCTGAAAAACGTATCATTGCTTCGACAAAATATTAATCAGCACAACTGCTTTCAACATTGATAATCAGAAATGTTTCTTGAGCCGCAAATCAGCATTTTAAAATGATTTCTGAAGGATCATATGACATTGAAGACTGGAGTAATGATGCTGAAAATTCAGCTTTGCATCAGGGGAATAAATTATATTTTAAATTCTATTCGAATAGAAAAGTTCTTTTTGGGTTTTTTTTTTTTTTTTTTTTTCTTCTCCCCTCTCCCTCCTCTCAATATTGCCACAATATTTACTGTATTTTTGATCAAATAAATGCAGCCTTGTTGAGCATAAGAGACATCTTTCGCAAACATTAAAAAAACTTACCGACCCCCAAAATTGTGTAAAGTACTTCAAAAATGACACATGCTGTTTTTTATTTTTATTTTTCTTCTGCTAGGTTACAGACTACGCCATCGCCCGTCGGATTGTAGATCTTCATGCCAGGAATGTTGAGTCTGTAGAAAGAGTTTACAGTACTGATGAAATCCAGAGATACATACTGTTCGCCCGCCAGTTTCAACCAAAGGCAAGACACTACGTTATTCAAGTTGCCATTCAATGAAATCTAGTCTTTCACTGTAGATCTCAAATCTTTTTATCAATTTTTTTTTTTTTTTTTTTGAGCTAGACAATTTGAAGAAAGTCATAAAGCTTTGGAATTACATTAAAATGACAATTTTTGGTTAAACTGTTCCTTTTAATTGTATTATTTATCTTTCATATTTGAGTGATTAACCTCATCTGTAGATAACCTCAGAGGCTCAGGAGTTCGTTGTGGACCAGTACAAGCGTCTGCGGCAGCGGGATGGAGGAGGAACCACCAAGTCAGCCTGGCGGATCACAGTGAGGCAGCTGGAGAGCATGTTGCGTCTGTCTGAGGCCATGGCCAGACTGTACTGCTCAGATGAGGTCAGTCAGGATTGCTCTCATTAGAGTCACAAATGACTTTTAGTGTTACTGGACTAATAGTGCTGCGTTTGATATTATCGACCACAACTTTCTTTTGAATAGGCTCAAATTACTTTGGCATTAGTGGAATTGCATTGGCATGGTTCAATTGTATCAGTTTATAGCAGTAAATGAAGAGGTTTCATATCTATCACAAGTTCAGTATGGAGTACCGCAAGGCTCAGTATTAAGTATTAATTTCATAGTTGATTACATTTACAGTTATTGAACTGAACTGAATCAACACTAAACTGATTTTAACAGAATAAGGACTGTTTTTGTTTGTTTGTTTGTTTTTTGTTTTTTTTTAAAGCTGCTTTACAGCAGAATTGAATTGTTTCCATTGAGTCATTTTCCTGTTTATCACTGTAAAGCTGCTTTGAAACAATCTGTATTGTACAAAGCGCTATAAAAATAAATGTGACTTGACTTTTCAGCGCTCTTCCCATAAACTGCTTCTACATACACTGATGTGCATCAGACACTGCTTATGTAGAGTTTGAAATGTGTCATCTTTCTCTTTCTTTGGTAAGGTTCAACCCAAACATGTGAAAGAAGCGTTTAGACTCCTAAATAAGTCCATCATTCGTGTCGACTCACCCGACATCAATTTTGACCAGGAGCAGGATGATAACAATGTGAATGGTGAGATGGCTATCTTTTATACTATTCATTTCCTTTTTGTGAAATAGGGACCATTTGTCAAATATCTCCAATATAATGACTCTCTGCTCTAACAGTAAGAAAATAAGCTGTTTGCAAATGCCACTTGCAAATACCTTTTGCCACTCTATTTTGTTACGAATGTATCACTTCCATCCATTTAACAATCATTACCAGTTATTTCATCATGTTCAGCAATGTCATCAATAAAATCTAACATAAGAGGTCATGCGGTGTAGTAGGAACTTCTAAAATGAAATGACTGATTTCAGTTGTGCTTCCACAGATCAGAATGAGCTGTTTGGTAAAGAGACAGAAGGTCAAAATGGAGGTGACGTGAACGGTCATCCGGTGGAGGCTATGGACACTGATGAGCCGGAAAAGCAGGAGAAGCCGGCGGTAGCCAAACCTGCTATCAGAATGTCATTTGCAGAGTACAAGAGGGTCTCCAACCTGCTGGTGCTGCACATGCAAAAGATGGAACAACGCAAGTCCTGATTCCCCAAATAATTGTTTCTTTTGTTCATTTTGTTTTCCCATTGAGGTTTGATGTGCAATAGACAATGATTATAACTGTTTATTTCTCTGTCATTACTTAATAATAATAATAATAATAATAATAATATTATTATTAATAATAATATTATTATTAATAATAATAATAATAATAATAATAATAACTATAATAATATTATTAACAGGTTAACATTGTAGGTCAGCCTGTCATTCTTTGCTATGTAAACCATGCATTACTGTGCAATTCTTAAAAAGTGACCCAAACCACCAACTTTCTCGTTTAGTGGATGAGGAGTCCTCTCTGAAGAAAAGTGAACTCATTAACTGGTACCTGAAAGAAATGGAGAGTGAAATTGATTCAGAAGCTGAACTCGTCGCTAAGAAGAACCTCATTGAAAGAGTGCTGTACAGACTCATCCATTATGTCAGTATGCATTATCACTCTTTATCACTGTTTTATTAGTCTTCAGCTTGACAATGCGTTGTTTACTTGAACTGAAGCTGTGTAAAGTGCCTCTTTCTTTTTAAGGATCATATCATCATAGAGCTGACTAAAACAGGGCTGAAAAAGATCAGTGAGGATGGAGATGAGCCCGTCATGGAGGAGGATCCGTTCTTGGTGGTGAATCCCAACTATATACTGGAAGACTAGTAAAGCTGGCTTTACCAACCTTGATTATTTTTACTTGTTGATTTTGGTACCTCTATAATCTTTAATCATGACTAATGTAATATGCAACATTTTTGATGAAGTGAATCAGAAAAATAAATAGATTTATATTTTGCATTTGTGCCATTTGTTTTTTGAACACTAGGTGGCAGGGTATTCTCAGTGGTTCTCAGTATCTTTTAATTATTGGCAAGTGCATTAAACAAAATGCAATAGAAAAAGAATATAGGTTAAACAGTAGTCAGGAGTATCAAGCCGTTATACAGCTGGGACGTTACACAAAGCATTTAAGTTAGCCTATACATTTTTAGGGAAGAGAAAATAGATCATTTACGCTTTACCTAAATATGTGACAACTGCTGAAGCATAATTAATTGTGTTGAATTTCAGTCAAAGTTTTGTCTCCTAGTAATGGAATGTAGCATGATCTGGGTGATCTGTAAACCCTTTGGAAAAACTGTTAGTTATGCAAAAACATAAAAGCTTAAGGTGAGTTTTCTGTTATGCTAGCTGTAACTTATTTGTTTGTATTTATATACAAACTATTGAACATCATGAAGACATTAGGTGATATATTGACCTTTATAAGAAAACAATGCTGAGAAATTTGAAAAAGTCTACCAAAATGCTTCTAAAATATTTAGTTAAGTTTAATTGCTGACCCATTTAATTTGTAACCAGTCAGATAAAATGATTAACTGACACACATTTTGTTGGTTTCCTTTATTAAAATAATTAAAATTATATTACAAAACTAAATTCAGTTTACAAAAAGGTACACTGTGTGAAAGCAGAATCCTTAAATGTGCACAGACACTCAAACGCACTTCATGCTCTCCATGCATTTTAAAATTTTTATACATACGTAATACACATACACGAGGGTCGTAAAGAATGTTTAGTTATAGACGTTTTTAGTAAAAAATAATGTAAAGTCGTTTTTTTTTTTTTTTTTTTTTTTTTTTTTTAAATATATTCATGATTGTTATATTTTATTTTAAAACAATCTCTGTACGTTCAACGACACTCTCTCACACTTTTCAACACTTTTAATAAAATATTATACATCGAATAAGACTAAATGTGTTTCTCTGTCCACAATGGTGGCTTAGCTGTACAGATTCGCGTGCCCAGTTTAGCCGGACGAGTTTAGCTTTTTCGCGTCGCTTACAGTGTAAACGCTGTGCGTGCGTAAATGCTCTCGTGAGGATGCGCGTGCGGAGATCCGCCACCTGAATCACGCGCCGCAAGAGCGGCTATAAAACATTAGCGCTCGCGTGATGTCGCCGTCATGTCAAGAGGTTATTCCGTCTTATTGACATTCAGGATGATTTGTCTTCGTTTCAAATAGTCTAATTCAGTTCAATCTTCGGCTGTATGTGGATTTTGGTGAGTTTTCTCTTCATATGTTCGCTATTTGGTGTAGAACTTGTCAATCTATATTTTCTGTGAGGTGATATTGTAAAAAAGCTTTTATTGTGTCTATCAGTTTGTTTACACTTCCACGCCTCCTTATTCTGTTCCCTGTGGTTTTTCCACATGTTTAAAGTGGTTTTCCAGAAAGTAAAAAGGCTCGTTTTCAGTGTTGAGATAGCTGGACAAGTGAACAATGATTCCACCTGGGGACTGTCTGTATGCTGGAAGGAAAAGGAGAAAACCTGTTCAGAAACAGTTGAGTATTTATCAATTTACTGTAATGACACATCATCAATACAAATAACGAAAACTATAAGAGAAAAAGGTGTCACTGATTATAATATTTAAATTATTAGTAGTAGTAGTAAAATTGTAGTCACACTTTAGATTAGGGTCCAAATCTCTCTTAAATAACTATTAACTAAGACTTTTGCCTCAAACTCCTAATTACTGCTTATTAATAGTAATGTAGTTGTTAATATTATATGTTAGGTATTGTAGGATTAAAGGATGTAGAATATGGTCATGCATTAATATGTGCTTTAAATGTACTAATAAACAGCCAGTATCCTAGTAATATGCATGCTAATAAGCAATTAGTTAATAGTTAGAATTGGACCCTAAACTAAAGTGTTACCAAAGATTATTAATGTTCATTTAATGTCATTTCTTGTTCATTTCAAGGCTCTTTCTTGACATGACTTTTTTTTAATTGACAAATCATCAATACAAATAACAAAATCAAGAAAAAGATGTGTAAATTATTATTAGTAGTAGTAGTAGTAGTAGTAGTAGTAGTAGTAGTAGTAATAGTAGTAGTGGTGGTGGTAATAAAAATAATACAATTATTTAATGTTGTTTCATGTTCGTTTCAAGGCTCTTTATATGACTTTTATTGACAAAGTGTCAATGCAAATAAAAACAATGAGAAAGTCACTATTAACAATAAATGTGTATTATTAAATAATAAATGCAGTTAAAGAAATTTTTGTGCCATTTAGTCCTGTGGATGCCACACAGGTTTGAAATGTGACATTAAATGATAGTTTGCATCATCAGGAAACCAGAGAAAGCAGGTGAAAAATCAAATCCGTCCAAGCGTCACCGTGACCGTCTGAATGCAGAGCTGGACCGGTTGGCGAATATGCTGCCCTTTAGTGCAGAGGTCATCTCCAAACTGGACAAACTCTCAGTGCTGAGACTCAGCGTCAGCTTCCTGCGAGTGAAGAGCTTCTTTCAAGGTAAGAAGGAAAGTTTACTTGTGAGTTTCTCTGCTAAAAACTATGAATTCCTACATTACATCATACATTGCTGGCCCACAAACATTATTAGAATGCTTTAAAATAAATGCAAGTTAGTTTGGTATTGGTTAACTGATCTTCATCTTTGTGTTTCAAATTGGTCTGACTCTTGTCTCCTTGCACATTTTTACACAATTTTCAGATATTGCATGGTGTTTGTGTTTTAATGTTTTTGGATGATAGTAGTATGTTTTGTCGCAATTGCATTTTTATATGTAGTGTGTGTATATAACTATGGCAAAAGTTTATGGAAAACATTTCTGAAACTTTCTTCCCATGTGTCCCTTTATTTTAATTTTTAGCTCATATTCTTAGTTTGCATGTTAAATAATTTATAAAACAAAAGAACAACTGTAGGAATTAAAAATAGACTTATTGTAGTTTGTGTGGTGATGCTGACCAAACGTGCTGGTAAATAGAAATGCAGTTCTTCTGCCGTGTGTGTTATGGGATTTATTTCAGGAGGTGCTACACAAGGACAGGTCCATGTGCAGCTGTATGAATGAGCGCTCAGTGTGATGTACAGATTGCCCTCTTGTTGTGACAGTGTTTTATGGCCAACGGATCAGTGTTGTGATGTCGTGTGGAGAGCTGGCATTATTTGGGCTGTGTGCTGGCAGGTTTGCATCTCTCAAATGCATAAAACTCATAAAGTAATGGAGAGAAATAAAAAAGTAACCTTTATCAACTTAAAAGGAAGGAAAGATGTGTGCCCAGGGCTACTCATAATTTAAAGTAATATTACATTTATTTACATGGAGTTTTATACAATACAGATTGTTTCAAAGTAGCTTCACATTTAGGAAAATAAGTGTTAATGTTGTAAAATTAATCAATTATGAAAAATAAATTCAATTTAAGCTCTAAAGCAGCTCTACAGAAGACAATAGTTTCATTAATCAGATCGAGTCAGTTCAGTGTTGATTCATTTAATTTCATTAAGTGTTGATTTTGCAAAGTTGGTGGCGTTACCCAATTCAATTAAAAATTTGTTCTCATCTGATAGTGTCAGTGCAGTTAAATCGATAATATCACTTGTAAACTAACTAGTTTTTAATATTTATTTTCTCCTCAGCTCTGTTAATGTTTGTCAATTCATTAAGTGGAATCTGAATTTAAATGATGCTTTGAGGTCGCGAGAGGGCAGTTTTGGGGCCAGTTGCATAAACAGTTGCTAAGTTAATACTATGTCTTAAGAACTAGTCTGACCAACTAGGAATTAGTTAGGGCTAATCAGTCGGATTCATATTAGACCAGTCTACCATTATATGTAACTGACTTGGAGTTATGACCAGTCTTGAAGAAAAAACTTAATGACTAGTTTAATGAGTTTACGCAACTGGCCGAGTTTCCAGGTGCATTTGCACATGGTTTGTGTATTTGGGATTTTGGGTAAATTTCAGTACCTACTTTAGATAGTGAAAATCATAGCTGTCATGAATGTAGTCATTTATAATGCATGATCCGACCCTGAAGAACTTGAACCGTCACGGATCTCGGTTTGTGCCAACCTTGATCTTTCAGTTCAGATAAGATTGATGTGTGTATTATGCTCAAACATTAGCATTTTTACAAATTCATCATCTTAAGGCCATTTGCATTTTTTGGTCTGCTCTCATTTTCAGTCACCTTCATTCCAGCCATAAATTATAGTCAAGGCCTTGACAATGTAGAAATATATCAGAAATTCTAGTCAGGTTTGAAGTTAAAATATGAACTGGAATGTCGTCAAAAAGGGTTTCATGGATGTTTTTTCATTGTTACATGAAAAAAAAAAAAAAAAAGTCAAGTTAAAGAATTTGCTTTGCAAAACTAAAGGTAGAAATTATTTATTTAATGTACAGTAATTTAATATTTTGCTAATGATTAAAATAATTTTATAACATGAATCTAGCAGAACCTCATATTTATCCGACACTTTCCTGTTGTTTTTTTTTTACTTTCTTGTAGAGTTGGGTAGTACAATCAATGTCTGTTGGAAAGATAACAATATTGTCTCTTTGTTTCATGTTGTTCCAAACCACTATGACTCCCTTTCTTTTGTGGAACAAAAGGAGATATTTTGAAAAATGACTTATTTGTTTCCGTCTATATAACGAAAAGTAAATTCTTCAAAAATTTCTCAACAATATTCTTCAAAATATCTAATTTTATGTTCCACGGAAGAAATGCACATTTGTAAATTGTCAGTTCTGGGTGAATTATCCATTTAATATTGTACGTGAATTCAAGTTTGCCTAAGTAACTAATTCTCTTAATTTCTCTCCTCTCAGCCTGTGCCTGTCTTGTGTGAATAACTGTGCAGATTGGTTGTGCATGACTGAGGCAGTGTTTGGTCCAGACACATTGTCTTTTCAATTTCCACCACAAGTCTTAAAACACAGCGGAAAACTGTGAAAGCCTTTGTTGGTCCAACAGCATTTTTAGGGGCTTGTTCCATACAATTATAATCAAATCATGATTGTCACACTGCCAGGTGAATTCCAACATATTTCCGGGCCTCTCGGGATCTGGAGGGTATAAACGGATCTCACAAACTTTACTTTATTTCCTTTCAGGATGAATAAATGTATTGCTAATCCGTGTTGGGGAAAGTTACTTTTAAAAGTAATGTTACAATTTTGCATTACTAATTGTTACTTTTTATGTAAAGTAATGTTATATTACTTTTCATACTTTTTCTCACCTGTACTGGACTTGCTTGTTTGTTTTAATACCAAAAAAAGTTACATTTTTGGCAATTATAAAGGCCCTTTCACACCAAAAGTGAAATGAATAAGCCTTAAGCCCTGGGTATATTTTGTTTTTTACGCATACAGTCGAACACACAGCCTTGCAAAGTATACTTTACTTTTACTTTGTATTCTTTCATGCTGGAGTTGTACAATTGAGGGTACTTTCTAACCTCTTCGCACAATCTCTCGTCTATGTAGACCTCCATTATCGCTGTAACTTGCGTTCCAGTCTGTTCTGTTCATGCAGGTTTTCTTAGACTATCTTGTGAATCAATACCCCCAGGGCAGGGTTGCCATCTTGTGGATAAACTAATTACTTAAAAAAAAAAAAAAAAAAAAAAAAAAATTAAATGCGCATGTGTGACCTGTGCACGGTTACAAAAGTATGGTGGTGCGCGTACAGTACATGTATACTTTTCTGATGACGGAATTCGCGTCACGCACACTGTACGCTGACCCATACAATCAAATGCAAATTCACACCTGAACAGTAGAGGGCGCCGCTCAAACAAACCATTCAGCCAGTGTTGCCAAGTCTGGGTTTTCCCATGAAATTGGGCCACTTTTACACTGTTGCAGCGGGTTGTTTTTTGGTTGAAGTGCCACAATCCCCGGAACTGGATTTTTCTTTTTTCTTTTTTTTTTACCGCCTGGAATGTGATTTTTACCGGGGAACCCGGAACACGATTGGGCTAGTTTTGGGCAGGTTTTGAATAGCAATTGGGCTGGTTTTGTTACACAAACCTGGCAACCCTTCTTTCAGCTGTGCTGCCATTCTGGATTGCAGAAGTATCGGACACAGGAGAAGAAAGTTCAACTCATGCAATAAAAACATGAAGAAAAAAAAAGAAACATAAATGTTATGTTTATCTAAAGTCATTTTTGCTTATTAGTATGGTTGAATTGGATCAACGAAGGTCAGCAGCAAAGACATTGGTTAATAAAGTTAGATTAAAAACAAAGTATATTTGTGTAATTTAACATTTTTAATTATTGGTGTAAGTTGGTGTAATATTCCGAGTTTGCATTTCACTGTTTTTGTTTATTCATTTTGAGGAATACTGAATCTGTTTTTTTTGTGCAGGTGAGATGAGTAAATGCATGTTCACTTTTAGTATCCACCTTATTCCTGACTAGCCTACTGCGTTTCGAATTATGGGTTGCACTTCCGGTTTGGGGAACTTCCATTTAAAAAGACTGAAACGAATCGTTTCGAATCATAAGCTTTATTTGTAGGGCAACCTTATCCGTCAGTTTGACTGAGCTGTCAATTTTTCTTTCGTGGTTTTTTTTTTTTTCCCCAGACATCATGAGAATAACGCTTGGTATTTTAACGTAACATGTTATAACAAGAATATCTATGGCAAGAGCTCTTTTCAGTCACTGCTTTCTATCCTT